>NC_092265.1:10993133-11158133 GCF_036320965.1 Panulirus ornatus | reverse complement strand
CATGGCAGTGCACAAGGGACCTGCCACCCATGGCAGCAGACGAGATGGCAAAGACACAAATGCACACAAAAAAAGGAGTTTTGTAAACCCTTGTCTCGTAACTATCATTATTTTTACTCCATTGCTATAAATTAAATCTGTATGAGTTGCGTAATTATATACATATATATATATATATATATATATATATATATATATATATATATATATATATATATATATATATATATATATATATATATATTCCCAATAGACCAGTCGATGATTAAGGAGCTGCCCTAGCAAGCAGGGGTGGGTACACAGGTCTGCATCATCGGTTGTCAGACTGACTTTATCAACAAAGATATTTAATGAATGGCTCTTCCCGGCACCGTGTGCGCTACTTGTTAATACACACCTCCTGCTTTTATGCATCAAACTTGTCCTGTGGGTTATAGTTTAACGAACGGTAGGTGGACGGAGATCTGCTCATCTCTAACGAAGAGTTGGTTTTATGTTTAACAGGCTTTGTTTATGGTGAACGAGGAGCTTGTCTCGGGTAAACATGACTTATGATTAATAACGATTTTGTTTATGTTAAACGAGGACCTGTTTAAGGTTAATGCTTCTTAACGTCTTATCTGTATATCTAACGTATTATCTGTATCTATCTTTAGTTGTTTGTGTTGTAAATATACCTTCGAATAAACATTCTTTCTACCGAGATGAAAAGGAAAAGTCAAATGCAATCTATGCAATAAAGATCACAAAGAAATAAGAATCGTGAAATGAGAATCCACAGCGACCAACAGATCAAATCCTAACTGTATGAACCTCAAACTGACACCCACAATACACCTCTTCCCCTCAGGGAAACTTGACAAATTTTCATTTTCTAACTGTATACATCTATAAGTTCTGCATGAGAAAGATGCTGCAGGCAAAGAATTTTGTCGTGTGTAGATGAGTCGTTCAGGCTGGTATACTGAAGAGGAAAAGCTCTTTGGAGAGTTCCAGGGCGTCCAGTCACTCCTTCCAGGCTTGCCGGCCCGTTGTGGCCTCAAGCTGGAAGCCATATCCAGTCAGAACCTGAGGCACTTCTGCCAACGGTGCAGCCGAAGGGGGCTGGTGAATGGCTCCGTCGCTCCTCTGATCATTCTCCATCACTTCTGCAGTTACTCCAATCACATCTGCGGTTACTCCATCACCTAGCGGTTACTCCAATCACATCTGCGGTTACTTCATCACCTAGCGGTTACTCCAAACACATCTGCGGTTGCTCCATCATCCTAGCGGTTATTCCATTAACCAAGCGGTTACTCCAATCACATCTGCGGTTACTCCATCATCCTAGCGGTTATTCCATCAACCGAGCGGTTACTCCCTTATCTTAGCTGTTATTCTATCACTCAAGTCGGTTACTCCACTACCCTAGCGATTACTCCGTTGCCCTTGCGGTTACCCCGTTGCCCTTGCGGTTACCCCGTTGCCCTTGCGGTTACCCCGTTGCCCTTGCGGTTACTCTATCACCCTTGATATCCTCCATCACTAGTCTGATCGTTCTTGTAAGTGCTCCATCACACGAGGAGACTCTCTCCATCACTCTTCCCGTCACTCTCCATCATTCTAGCAGTCACCCTCTGAACACTTTGCGATACACGCACTCTTTGACACACTTGAAGACACCCTTACGCACTCTACACTCATACTTAAACCCCTAATAACGCACTGGCGTCCATTACAAGACACTCCTTAGTACATACTCACATTTACATCCTCTCACAAGCACATTCATCCATCATACTTGTACCCTTAATAATACTTAACCATACTTATAACTTTTTAATGATGCTCACTTATACATACTTACATCCTGGAACAGCCACACACACACACACACACACACACACACACAATCGTCATCTCACAACACACACACACACACACAATCATCATCTCACAATCACAATGGTTCGTACAAAATGACAACTCCAATACGCGGAAATGCCCCATTCATGCCCACGCAACTACAACCTCCTCCCCTCCACAGGTCATGTTATATGTGTTCTATTGTTCAGCTCCGCAGGGAGACCACTACCTATCACTTCCTGTTATCTCGTTCTATGTTATCTCGTCTCGTGTTATCTCATCTTCACACGCGATCAACTCTGGACCGGTCCACCATTGTTGCTCCGAGGTTTGCAATGGTGCTTTTGTTCGATAGGTCTTCTGCGTCGGCCGATTCGTCACACCTGCGTTGCGCAGCCGCGTCACTCCTGTGTTTCAAAGCGGCGTCACTCCTGTGTTTCAAAGCGGCGTCACTCCTGTGCTTCAAAGCCGCGTCAATCCTGTGTTTCAAAGCGGCGTCACTCCTGTGTTTCAAAGCCGCGTCACTCCTGTGTTTCAAAGCGGCGTCACTCCTGTGTTTCAAAGCGGCGTCACTCCTGTGTTTCAAAGCGGCGTCACACCTGTGTTTCAAAGCGGCGTCACTCCTGTGTTTCAAAGCGGCGTCACTCCTGTGTTTCAAAGCGGCGTCACACCTGTGTTTCAAAGCGGCGTCACTCCTGTGTTTCAAAGCGGCGTCACTCATGTGTTTCAAAGCTTCGTAACAATTGCGTTTCTCACACACACACACACACACGCGAGAGAGAGAGAGAGAGAGAGAGAGAGAGAGAGAGAGAGAGAGAGAGAGAGAGAGAGAGAGAGAGAGAATCCAGACGAATGTAGAACTTCCTCCTCGCACAGTACAAATAGATAATCACTACTCCCTGCACAGCACAAGTAGGTAATTACGTCAAGGTAATCACAAACACACACACACACACACACACACACACACACACTGTCTCTCAAAATCCCGGTCTTGGATAAAGTAGCCTCAAGGTGCACACTTCCTCCTCAGGTCATCTGTACTTGCAGCCCCCACAGACCAGCCCGCCCCGGACACCATGCAGACGACGTCCCAGAGGCGGTCACCAGCTGCTCATTATCGTATGACGTCACACGCCTCGGTCTACGACCAAAAAAAAAAAAAAAGGCTCAAGCGATCGAGGGAGATGCATATCTCTCTGTATTTTCTTTTTCTTTTTAGACCTTCGACCTTCGCAAAATCAGAATGGCGAATTAAATCTCTCTCTCTCTCTCTCTCTCTCTCTCTCTCTCTCTCTCTCTCTCTCTCTCTCTCTCTCTCTCTCTCTCCTTATTATCTGCACATACACATGGTCAGCCAAGGACCAATCCACATCCTTTCCCTTAGTGAGTTGAGTAACATAATCACATCATACATGAATCCGGCCTCTAGTGACCCCCTGCGACAGGTTCCTCCAGCAGGTTCCTCTAGCAGGCTCCCCAGCAGGTTCCTCTAGCAGGTTCCTTTACTAGGTTCCTCTAGCAGGTTCCTTTAGCAGGTTCCCCAGCAGGCTCCTCTAGCAGGTTTCTCTAGGAAGCTCCTTTAGCAGAGCTCCCCAGCAGGTTCCTCTAGCAGGTTCCTTTAGCAGGTTCCTCTAGCAGGTTCCTTTAGCAGGTTCACCAGCAGGCTCCTGTAGCAGGTTCCTCTAACAGGCTCCTGACGGAGGTTCTCCGTGTAGCTCCTAACAACCTGCCCTCCAACAGGCACCCTATAAACTTCCTCCCCCGGCAAGCTCCCCTGGCAGGATTTCAGTCGAGTTTTCCACACCACGTTCCGCCAGGACCTATTCCTGGGAGGGTCTTCCTCCTCCAGGATGTTCCCCTGACCCGCCCCCACCAAGCACACTCCAAGCAAGAATCTCAAGCAGGTTTTCTCCTCGGGGCAGACAGGCAAGCTCATCTACCGAATCCCCTGGCAAAGGCCACAGACCCTGGTCTTTAACAACATCCTCCCCTCCCTCCCGAGAACCTGGTCTCTGGCCTCCCAAGAGAACCTGGTCTCTGGCCTCCTAAAGAGAACTTGGTCTCTGGCCTCCCCGGAGAACCTGATCTCTGGCCTCCCAAGAGAACCTGATCTCTGGCCTCCCAAGAGAACCTGGTCTCTGGCCTCCTAAAGAGAACTTGGTCTCTGGCCTCCCCGGAGAACCTGATCTCTGGCCTCCTAAAGAGAACTTGGTCTCTGGCCTCCTAAAGAGAACTTGGTCTCTGGCCTCCCCGGAGAACATGATCTCTGGCCTCCCAAGAGAACCTGATCTCTGGCCTCCCAAGAGAACCTGGTCCCTGACCTCCCAAGAGAACCTAGTCTCTGGCCTCCCAAGAGAACCTAGTCTCTGACCTCCCCAGGGAACCTGGTCTCTGACCACCCTCCACCCCTCCCGTCTTGTATCCACAAGACTATTAAAAGTCTCTTCCGCAAGGGAGGAGCGGCTGAAGCGTCAGACGATCACTCTCGTCTGGACGATGTTCCTAATTAGATAAGGCTCCCGGAGCAGGCCTCCTGTGGAGGTGTAAGAGAGGCTGGGCACCAAGACGGAGGAGGATGAGGAATAGGAGGAGGAAGAAGAAAAGAGAGAGAGGGAAAAGGTAGAGGGAGAGGAGGACGCAAAGAAAAAAAAAATAGGACATGACCGTCAAGAGAGAATTCCAAAGTGAAAGAAGAATCATTTCCTTCAATCTCTCCATTCCCCAGACTGGCTTCTTTCATTTGCACTCGTTTATGTCTCTCTCTCTCTCTCTCTCTCTCTCTCTCTCTCTCTCTCTCTCTCTCTCTCTCTCTCTCTCTCTCTCTGTGTGTGTGTGTGTGTGTGTGTGTGTGTGTGTGTGTGTATATAATAACAACAGCAGATCTAACTGCTTACGACATCATGTCTCCTTTCCTAACCTACGGTAAACTCACGGCACTTTACAAGAGACGTAACATTTGCGGTGGTGTCGACTCGTTATAAGAGCCACGTACGTAAAGGAACACATTATGTCCACCAGGAGGAGGTGAAAAAAAAAAAGGTATGTCTTCACGAGGATCATAATGGAAGACGCACATCTCAAAAGACCGAACAAATAAACTCTCTTACTTGAACAAAATTGAACATGCTCAAAACACCTGAGAAAAAAAAATGTAAAAAAAAAAATTGTGCTTAAAACTGCAGACATTCTGAAAAAAATTAAAAATTGAGATAGAGAAGCAGTCTCTAACGTCCATGGGAAACTCCGCCGCTGGCTTATCCATCATGCAGAGCAACATGATGATGAAAAAAAAATATATATGCAGGAATCTAAAATTCTCGGATGGGTTTCTTTCGGACTCACCCTCTCTCTCACGACTAACACAGCCACCAAACTGCAGGTCAAAGTGATACCTGGTCGGGCGCGCACACACACACACACACGGGCCTGAGTCGTGTAGTGGTTAACGTTACTGACTGTGAGTCAGCACGGGTCGGCCTGGGGTCGGACACGCATGGGTTCGAATCCTGGGCGCGGTAGTCGGTCCACACCCATCACAGGTGTTCCTCCTCCTCCCTCTTCCTCCTCCTCCTTCCCTCGGGGCTGGGCGATAAACGGGTACCTGGCTTAGGCTGGAATGTAAACACATATATACGAGGTCAAGAGACGGGGGGGTGGTGAGTGTAGAACTCTCTCTCTCTCCATGTAAGACACAGATGATAATCACATACACACACACACACACACACTTTTTCTAATTATGAACGAGGGTGTATGCCACTGTAGCACGGAGGTGGCCGGAGGTAATTGGTCGATACGACCTGACTGGGTCGTTGCTACGGTCTATGGGGACACGGTGGACGAGGAGTCCAACCCTTTGGCTGGTAGGAGGAGAGAGTGTGTACCTACCGACTGACCTTCCTACCTATCTACCTACACTTACTAACCTTCCTACTTACCTACCTACTAACCTTCCTACTTACCTACCTACTAGCCTTCCTACTTACCTACCTACTAGCCTTCCTACTTATCTATTTACTGACCTTCCTACTTACCTACCTACCTACTAACCTTCCTACTGACCTACCTACTGACCTTCCTACCTATCTACCTACTAACCTTCCTACTTACCAACCTACTGACCTTTCTACCTACCTACCTACCTTCTAACCGTCCTACTTACCTACCTACCTACTAACCTTCTTACTTGCCTACCTAATGACCTTCCTACCTACCTACCTACTAACTGTCCTACTTATCTACCTATTAACCTTCCTACCTACCTACTAACCTTTCTACTTACCTACCTACTAACCTTCCTACTTACCTTCCTACTTACCTACCTACCTATCTACGAGTACCTACGACGAGACGTAACCGTGATGGCAGAGCTAACGACGAGCACACCCACCTTGCGTCTTGCTTGATGAATAAAGCTCTTCTTCCCCAGCTGCCGCCCACGCCACACACTCATCTATGCTCGGCTCATCTGGGACTGATCTTACCCCACATCACAAGTATTCTATCAAATGTTTTTTGTTGTTGTTGTCGTTTCTTATGTAGTGAGCGTAAATGCGAACTTCCCTTACTCCCCTGCCCCTTCCCCCCAAAAAAAAAGATAAACAAGAAAAACGAGACAATAATAGTGAAGAACCGAGACTGAAAGCAACTTAAACCCCTCCCTTCCCCTCGCCCCCCAGCCCACCACCATCACGCTGTGAACACGAACCCACCCCGCTCCCCCCCTTTCCATTCCCCCCGGCCCACCTCCTTGTACGTTGGCACCCCGGGTACTGCAGCCCTCCACAATGCCCCTGGGAAAGTCCTGCGCCCTTCCTCCTGGACCTCCTGCCGCGCCAGACATTATCCTATTTGCTCGGGCGGTCAAGAGTCTCTCTATCCCCCCACCCCCCTCCCCAACACACACACACACACACACACACACACACACACACACACGGAGGACTCTGGGGGCACCGGCCACACTACGGGGTGACGCGGGCACGGGGGGACCCCCGACAGGGTCGGTAATTGTGGTTTATTTGGTAATAATGTCGACCATGAATCTAACCCCAGGAATACGTAAAGCAAAATTTCTCACTTTGTACCTTCTATCTCTCTCTCTCTCTCTCTCTCTCTCTCTCTCTCTCTCTCTCTCTCTCTCTCTCTCTCTCTCTCTCTCTCTCTCTTCTCTCTCTCTCTCTCTCTCTCTCCCCGTCTCTTTCTCTCTCGCTGTCTATTTCTATCTTTTTTCGTCTATCTATCTATCTATCTATCTCATAAATGCCTCTCACTCTCCCACCCGTAGATATACATGTATATCTTAACCTAAACAAATCTTATATATATATATATATATATATATATATATATATATATATATATATATATATATATATATATATATATATAAATATATATATATATATGAAATTTTTACATAGCCGACCAAATGTAATACATGCTCACAACACCTCACCAGCTACGTTACAAAGCAGAAATAGAAGAAAATAATCTCGAAAATAATCTCCCCCTAAAAAAATATTTTTCCAAATACAATTCTCGCCCTGAGCCCCGGCGATCATAATTCACACCACAATGATATATCTCAGATAATTACCGCAAATTATCAGAACGTGAGATAATGGCGCATTGACGTCCCCGGAGATCTTGTACATGTTAATCAACACGCCTTGGATGAACTGATGTCTCCACGTTCCTTCCGCCCACCAGACCACCAATGAACCATGTGTTCGTTTCTGACCATCTCTGGCTGGCTCGCTCGACCCCCTTTGAACACAGTAGTTGAACCCGAGCGACCCGTCGTGTCAGCAGCGCCCATCACCACCCGCGCTCAAACGGAAATCGCCAGCGCGTTCCACCTGTTTTAAAACCCCACGACCGCTTCGTGGAATGAACAACGGGGGTTAGGATCGTGTTCAAACGTTGTATGGGTGTTGGAGGGGAGGGGGAAAAAAAGGGGGGGGGGGAAGGAAAAGAGGAGGGAGGGGTGAGATGTAGTGTAGATATTGCGAAAGCCAAACCTTGTATGAAGCGATCCCACAATGTACCTTTTCTAATGCCCGGGTATCAAGGAGTTAATTTTTGGCTTCAGCGGCACCAAGTGGAGGAGGGGCCACACCCATACAGGTCCGTGCGTACGATGCTAATGGATTTATCCGTGCGTCGCTTTCCTACCTTCAAAGATCAGTTAGAATGCTACGTCTGTTGTTGTATGATGCTCTACCATCGTCTTCCGCATAGACACGGTCGGTACATATGTAAGATGACTGCGAAAAATAATATATATATATATATATATATATATATATATATATATATATATATATATATATATATATGCACACACACACACACACACACACACATATATATATATATGTATATATATAAACCACTTGGCACAGTCCAGATATATGACTGGTCATATATCACAGTGCAATTAACCAGTTCAAGTTAACTATTCATATACGTCCAGTCCTGTAAAGTATTACAGTTAATGACACACTTCAGTTAAACTGTATAATTCAGCGAGGTGCTCCGTTACATGATACGGACCAGCAGCCTCGACCAACGCGTTCAGCTGAAGTCATACAACGCTTGTTACAAGGCAGTACTGTCAGGAAATACAAGTGGTAATACAATGCGAGATTCAATCTAACAATCGGGTGGTCGTAACCTGAATGAATTAAGAAACATCATTCGTGAAAATATTGCTGACTTTTATACACACACACACAAACACAAATACATATATATATATATATATATATATATATATATATATATATATATATATATATATATATATATATATATATATTTATACTATTCGTCATTTCCCGCGTCAGCGAGGTAGCGTTAAGAACAGATCTGAGCCTTTGAGGGAATATCCTCACTTGGCCCCCTTCTCTGTTCCTTCTTTTGGAAAATTACAAACGAGAGGGGAGGATTTCCAGCCCCCCGCTCCCGCCCCTTTATATATATATATATATATATATATATATATATATATATATATATATATATATATATATATATATATACTCTCCAACAACTGCCGCTTCTAGCGTGGTAGCTTGGTATGTTAGCCACTAAAGTTATAAAACCTTTCACGGGAAAATGACAGTTCGATTACTCAACACAGCCGAGTGAGCTGACCGACCCCAGCTTCCTCGCTAGGGGCGGCGGTTCGAATCAAACTGTACGAGACTTCGCACGTCTGTGAAAGGACGCGTCACTCTACGATATTCGCTATATATATATAAAACTCTCCTTTAGTCTGATGTTGGCCAAGTAGGGCGAGTTCTTGCACCGTCGTCTGCCTGTGTGTGTGTGTGTGTGTGTGTGTATGAGAGAGAAGGTAATGGCTGGGCAGGCAAGCTCGAAGCTCACATGATATTTATGGTGGTGTGTGGGCAGCGGTAAGAACCACAGGCTGGCTGCTGGCCGCCGCCTCAGGGGATAATTTGTTTCAGACTTGCATTCTACACTTGTTGCGTACGTCACACACGCGCGTGTGAGCGTATACTCACACACACACACAAACACACACACACACACACACACGCACACACACACACACATACAAATACATATTCTTGACAAGCGCCTGCGTATGCCCTCACGCACATATTCGCATAGGTGTAGAAAGATGCACCTGGACGTGCGTAGACACGTATACATACGCGAGCAAACACACAAGCACACAAACACACACACACACACATACACACACACACTCCAAATCTTTGCACGTCATGCTGTCCTACAGCGGGAAACAGTACCCTTGACCACCGCGCCATTATCATCGCCAACTCTTTCTCTATTTTCCAGCGCAACCTACTGCTTTCCCCCCTGAGTCATCATCTGTGCTTCCAGATCCAGACAAGTGGCTGACTGTACACCTCCAGGAAGGGATGTAAGTTATATCACCTCGCGAGGGCAAGACATCGTAGAGGAAATTAGGTTCTGGACTTGTAAGAGAGTTTTTTGTTTCCCCACTTGCTGAGGCTCCAGGCTCCAGGAGGTCTGGAAGAGATCTTGGGGTCGGGTGGACTCCAGCGGCTGGAAAGAGCCAGCAGAAGAAACGAGAACCTGTGGAGACTCAGGTCCTCAGCCACGACGAACGCTGGAATAATAGGAAACTGATACGGACAAAGGCTTTGTGTACTTCACGTATTCCTGGTCTGGCACGTCCATTCCAGCGCGAACAAAGACACCGAACTGCGCCGAAGCCAAAGATCCTAAGCAGCGATAGCCGAAGGAGAATGGAAGACTACGAGTTCAATTTGAGTAAATTGAAAAGAAAAATGGAATTAGAAGTCATGAATATAACAATAGAGACCTCATCGATCAGTCTCAAGCCGTGGTGCCTCTGCCTCCGTCATATTACGTGGATAGAAGCAGCAAGACGGAATCGGAAACATCCACATATAGCGCTGATGTTGTCAGAGTCTGAGGAACGTCCTATGCTAAACTCTCCTCGTATCCAGAAGAAATAACCGGGCCTCAAGCACACAGGCCACACCAATATACCTTACACCATCGTGTTCAAGTGTGATAAAGACAATGAAGACGGCACAGATCTTTGAGACAGATGGGCTCAACTATCTATACTTCGTACACAACTACGGATTATCTGTTATTAGCCTACAGGGTTGAGGGTAATACTAGAAGACTTACCCTTCGTCTATACGAGACGAAGATCACCATGTAGCCAACCTATGCATCCAACAGTATAGGCAAAAAGAGAGAGGTGACCTCTCAGAGTTAGTCTGAAAGCGGTCGCACGTGGAGCGGAGTTCGGTCACATGAATCTTTTCATGTCATTTTTTTATTCTATTGACCCCAACGCCAGCTCACTAGAATGACTAGATGATAATCAAATAAAAGAAAAAAAACCCTTCGTCTCGCTCAGTGATTCTGCAATGGAGTATTCTCAGGAGATTTCAACACATCATCATCATCATGAATGGGGATGTCTACGGATCGACAGAGGAGACCCAATGGTAAACATATCATTCTAAACTCATACATTTCTCTCCTGAATGATGGAGGGGCGACCCGTGTGGACGATCGGACAAGCCACTCGGCAACAGATCCGTCCGTGTGTTTCTCTTGATGTAGTACACAACATGGAAATGGGCTACGTGCTGGCGACGATGTCTTGAGGAGAAGAGAACCCTCCTACCACATCTGCATTACCCATACAGGGAGGACCACATTTCGAACCCTTCTCCTCCCAAAGTGGGCGTCATTCGCAAGGAACGCCAGGCTATACATATATATCTAGAGAGGATATTGATAGTCAAATTCAGAATATAGAAAAGGGAATTTGAAAGGCTGCCCAAACATTTACTTCCAAGACCTCCGCAAACAGTGCAGAGGAGAGAGTTCCGTAAGGGGTGGACACCAGACGGACGCAAAGCGCAGAATGAACGCAACAAGGAGAGAGTTCCGTATACGGGGTTCGGAGACCAGACGGACGCAAAGCGCACAGTGAACGCAACAGGAGGTAGAAAAATCTTTGATAGAGAACCGTCTCTCTCATCGACTTTATTGTACATGAAGGAGCGAGAGCTCAGGCAAGGAGGAGGCAATAAGGAAAGACAAAAAAAAAAATAATAAAACAAATACAATAAACTTAGCAAAACGCTGTATCCACTATCATACACTCCATTCCATTTCATAAATATGGTCCAAAATCAATAATTCAACCAAAAACATATAAACCATTAGAAATTACAAATTTGACCATAAACAATTAACCACTAAACCAACCCAGAGGATATTAGTAATACCATCGACCAAAATTTTTCTGAAGTCAGCAATTCAAACAACTTTAACCTGTTTTTTTTAATATACATCACAAAAAAATTGATCGAACAAAACACTATCGAGTCTGCCACAGAAAAACCCAGTACAACATATGATAAGGAATTCGGAACGGAGGTAGTACCTCACCTTGCCCTACAATCATGTACACAAGCACAGTCCCGAAGCATCCAAAAATAAAGATAAAAAAAACAAAAACCATGGAATGACCCGACACCAGATCAAAAAATGATCGGTTTATTACTTATTTTTCATAACACTGGAGCTAATCAGGATTTTTCCGAAGTCTTGGTGATTCGTTCATGTCATTTCCACCCCTGGAAATGAAGCCTCACGAACCCCAGACACGTCTCGAGAGATTTGTGCGAACAACTAGCTCGTTCAAAGTTGTGGAAATCATGGTAAACAAAAGGTTTGCCACTCAGGAAACAACTGATGTGTCATTTGGATTATGTCCGTATTTACACCAGCAGCTTTCTATACGGATGAACGAGTGGATGCAAGTGTGTGGATGAACGTGTGGATGCAAGTGTGTGGATGAACGTGTGGATGCGAGTGTGTGGATGAACGTGTGGATGCAAGTGTGTGGATGAACGTGTGGATGAACGTGTGGATGCAAGTGTGTGGATGAACGTGTGGATGCAAGTGTGTGGATGAACGTGTGGATGAACGTGTGGATGCGAGTGTGTGGATGAACGTGTGGATGAACGTGTGGATGCAAGTGTGTGGATGAACGTGTGGATGCAAGTGTGTGGATGAACGTGTGGATGCAAGTGTGTGGATGAACGTGTGGATGAACGTGTGGATGCAAGTGTGTGGATGAACATGTGGATGCGAGTGTGTGGATGAACGTGTGGATGAACGTGTGGATGCAAGTGTGTGGATGAACATGTGGATGCGAGTGTGTGGATGAACGTGTGGATGAACGTGTGGATGCAAGTGTGTGGATGAACGTGTGGATGCGAGTGTGGATGAACGTGTGGATGAACGTGTGGATGCAAGTGTGTGGATGCAAGTGTGTGGATGAACGTGTGGATGCAAGTGTGTGGATGAACGTGTGGATGCAAGTGTGTGGATGAACGTGTGGATGAACGTGTGGATGCAAGTGTGTGGATGAACATGTGGATGCGAGTGTGGATGAACGTGTGGATGAACGTGTGGATGCGAGCGTGTGGATGAACGTGTGGATGCGAGTGTGTGGATGAACGTGTGGATGAACGTGTGGATGCGAGTGTGTGGATGAACGTGTGGATGCGAGTGTGTGGATGAATGTGTGGATGCGTGTGTGGATGAACGTGTGGATGAACGTGTGGATGCAAGTGTGTCGATGAACGTGTGGATGCAAGTGTGTGGATGAACGTGTGGATGCGAGTGTGTGGATGAACGTGTGGATGCGAGTGTGTCGATGAACGTGTGGATGCAAGTGTGTGGATGAACGTGTGGATGCAAGTGTGTGGATGAACGTGTGGATGCAAGTGTGTGGATGAACGTGTGGATGCAAGTGTGTGGATGAACGTGTGGATGCAAGTGTGTCGATGAACGTGTGGATGCAAGTGTGTGGATGAACGTGTGGATGCAAGTGTGTGGATGAACGTGTGGATGAACGTGTGGATGCAAGTGTGTGGATGAACGTGTGGATGCGAGTGTGTGGATGAACGTGTGGATGCGAGTGTGTCGATGAACGTGTGGATGCAAGTGTGTGGATGAACGTGTGGATGCGTGTGTGGATGAACGTGTGGATGAACGTGTGGATGCGAGTGTGTGGATGAACGTGTGGATGCAAGTGTGTCGATGAACGTGTGGATGCAAGTGTGTGGATGAACGTGTGGATGCAAGTGTGTGGATGAACGTGTGGATGAACGTGTGGATGAACGTGTGGATGCAAGTGTGTGGATGAACATGTGGATACGAGTGTGTGGATGAACGTGTGGATGCGAGTGTCTGGATGAGTGACCGTTCTCCTAGACACCACCTGCCCAACCATCCATCCGTTTTCTGTACAGAACTGCTAACCATTGACACAGTCGTCCAATACTGCTAAAACAGTCCACTGACGATACATTGTCCATCTAAGATGAAATGTCCGCATTGAAACCTACCAATTCAGGCTTTAACAGGTGCACATTGAGGTACAGAGCCGAAGTGTCATTTAAACTGCATACACGGCATAGATTTTGATTCGGGCGTCCAGGTCAAGGCAACATTTATGACAATAAATGGCCGGATAAACTCCCCAAGTCGAGATTGCAGGACTCGAAGAGATACAGAGGATATCTCTCGCTCCTAAGGTCTCTCTATGATGACACACAGACACATACACAAAAAAAAGGTCAAAATATCTTTTTTTCCGGAAGAGTCAATGACTCCAACTTGGGGATGCACGATAATTCTAAGCCTGAAATAAGCGACGACTATACCGACGACATCCGTTCATGGTTAGCAAGAGGTGAAGTGGTCGTGTTCGCTCACAAGAGGTGAGGTGGTCGTGTTCGCTCGCAAGAGGTGAGGTGGTCGTGTTCGCTCACAAGAGGTGAGGTAGTCGTGTTCGCTCGCAAGAGGTGAGGTGGTCGTGTTCGCTCACAAGAGGTGAGGTGGTCGTATTCGCTCGTCTCACAGCGAACGGTCGCTGAACGTCTCATCCTCTCTCAGCGACATATCAGTAAAGCATCTCTCTCTCTCTCTCTCTCTCTCTCTCTCTCTCTCTCTCTCTCTCTCTCTCTCTCTCTCTCCTCCCACACACACACACACACACGAAACACAGTTTGCAATAGAATTCTAACAATAAAACACAATATTTTTTTCCCTCAGATGTCCCAACTGCATAATTTGCACTGAAACAAATCATAAATTATTGTAATACTACGAACACAGACTTCATCGTTAACTGTTTACAAGATGATACAGACCCTAACCTTAATAAATAAAGTATTTCATTATCCTCAAAGAGAGAGAGAGAGAGAGAGAGAGAGAGAGAGAGAGAGAGAGAGAGAGAGAGAGAGAGAGAGAGAACTGATCAAAATGATGTGATGTATAGTGAATCATATAAACGAATGTGTGTTCTTGTTGTTGGTAAAACATTGTGTCACTAAACTCGTATATATTCAGGTTAGCTGTGGTCAGGAGCGATTGTCCACACACACACACACACACACACACAGACTATGTATGTTGTCTTACACCCTCCTCCTCCTCCTCCAACGCCTGAGGAAGAAGGTGTTAACGAATTTACATTTCGTGGTCATAATTTGACCCACAGGGCCTCAATGACCCTGACCAGTTGATACGCCTAAGCCCAAATCTCCAGCCAACCACCCAATTTGGTAATTAAGACACGAGAGCACATGACAGCAAAATCGGTCGCAGGCCGTTAAACCCAACAAGCTAATTAATGTTTGACAAGGGCCATATATATACATACAGTGAGATCGCAGATAGTGCTAAAATTATCTTGAAATCCTCCAGGTGGTGTCCAACATTATTCGACTGGTGGTTATGACGTCACTCTAGCGGCCTTAATGACCCCTGACAATTGGCAGGCCTCAAAGCCGGATGGCCTAACAACCCAACCCATATATGTTTGACGCACGGTCACCCTCATGGCTTAATCCAAAAAAGTTCTTCAAGCGTTGCTGGCCAATAAATCGAACAACACACATATAAACATGTGTTCGATGTAAATATGTGAAGCAAAGGGAGAGAGAGAGAGAGAGAGAGAGAGAGAGAGAGAGAGAGAGAGAGAGAGAGAGAGAGAGAGAGAGAGAGAGAGAGAGAGAGAGAGAGAGAGACCTTACAGAAAGAACTTCCAGAAATTGGGCATATCATGTACCAATGCCTCGACACCTAACACCAACCATGAACAAATATATATAATTCCAGGTTATAATTCTGACCTTAGAAGCTTACGAATGCTATACAGGATATAAAAGTTAGCGAAAAGTTATGATAAGACCTGAACTACAACATTCATATCACAAACGCTCTGTGTGAACTCTGTGCAAAGCCATCTGTTCAGTGTCAATCAAATCACACGAAGAAATCTGTACCATCATTGCCCTATAAAGTTATGTAAATAACACAAGATTTATATCAACTTTATTCTTAATTTATGTTACATACGGTAGCTATAGTGATACAGTAATTATATCAAAGAATAATAGTGAAAAATCATTATATCAACAGCGCCTACGATCATATAGCGTTTACCGCAGCCAACTTAACGTAAATTTAGTTTAACGGTTTAGAGAAAATAGGAGAAATCGTCGAAATTTCCGAGTCGATGGGACCCTACAATACCATCTGGCTCTCGTACTGCTTCCCCAGATGGTATTTCTCTCTTCATACAAATAAAATCAGCTCATACGAAGCCCGATATTGCCACTGCGACGTGCGAGTTTCTGAACAAACGCACTTATTAATTCAGCCATGTTTAACCTCGGCGACGTAACATATTCGTTGGTCTGGCATCATATTACCCCCCTGCTATAATGAAATGTAGGTTCAAAATTAATCTTGATGCTTTCTGTGCACATACATGGTTGTCTGGAACACAGATATCTAATTGGCACCTCGCCATTTAACGGGGCCAGTGGCCTTTTGGAAAGAGCATTCGACGGACACAACCTCATGGTCGCATTCGACGTGGTACAAGGGAGAGTATATCATTTTTTTCTACGTTCCTCCACATCTTTCCTAATCCGTCAAATTCTCGAGGGTTATCGCATGGGCCATGCTATCATTTCACGCATTATTATTTAGATTGAAGGCTATTCTGTGGACACACCATCGTAAAACACAGGATACTTCACTAGAAAGTTGATTGGTTACTCCTCGTCTGTCGAGTCAGGAGTCTCCGCCCACTCGCAGACGCCGGCCAATCGGCGGCCAGATCGGGGGACCGGCTGCAGGTACATATTGCTCTACATTTAGCTGCTGGGGGCTTACGTGATCGTTAGCGAAGCGAACATAATCGTTTCCAAAACACGAGAAAAAAATGTCAAATGTCAGCATGATCTTTCCACAACTGGTATATTTGCCGATAATATTAATTACAGTCCTCCATTGCTGTTGGAAACACCGATGAGTTTATAGCCAAAACAAAAACTCTTTTCAAACATTTTCAGAGTGAACGTAGGTGTGTGGAAATGCTGGTATATACCAATTCTTTTTCTACAGTAGTAAAGGGAGGGCGTATTTCAGTCGTAGGCCCCCCCCCAAAACCCCCTTATCTCTTGAACGTTCTTTAAAATCGCACATTTTGAACGCGTGTGTGTGTGTGTGTGTGTGTGTGTGTTTCGGGTCAGTTGAACCTCCAAGCCATGGCACGAGGGGGTCGTAAAGTCGTACTTTAAGGCTAGTAATATCATCTTAAAGGGGTATATATATATATATATATATATATATATATATATATATATATATATATATATATATATATATATATATATATTACGGAAAACAATACCATGTCCCGTCTATCTGGACAACACACTTCTGTAAAACCTAGAAATGATATTCATTATTAAAAGACAAACGAATATAACAAACTACACTTAAATATCTCAGAACTACCGTGCCTAAGGGTCGTGCCATCGTGCTTAAGGGTCGTACCATCGTGTTCAAAGGCCGTACTATCGTGCTCAATGGTCGTACCATCGTACTCAGTGGTCGTACCATCGTGCCCAAGGGTCGTACCATCGTGCTCAAGGGTCGTACCATCGTGCTCAAGGGCCGTACCATCATGCACAAAGGCCGTACCATCGTGCTCAAGGGTCGTACCATCGTGCTCAAGGACCGTACCATCGTGCTCAAGGACCGTACCATCATGCTCAAAGGCCGTACCATCGTGCTCAAGGGTCGTACCATCGTGCTCAAAGGCCGTACGATCGTGCTCAAGGGCCGTACCATCGTGCTCAAGGGTCGTACCATCGCGCCCAAGGGTCGTACCATCGTGTTCTAGTGTCGCACCGTCGTGTTCAAGGGTCGTACCATCGTGCTCAAGGGTCGTAACATCGTGCTCAAGGGTCGTAACATCGTGTTCAAGGGTCGTATCATCGAGCTCAAGGGCCGCACCATCGAGCTCAAGGGTCGTACCATCGTGCTCAAGGGTCGTACCATCGAGCTCAAAGGCCGTACCATCGTACCCAAAGGCCGTACCATCGTGCTCAAGGGTCGTACCATCGTACTCAGTGGTCGTACCATCGTGTTCAAGGGCCGTACCATCGTGCTCAAGGACCGTACCATCGTGCTCAAAGGTCGTAACATACTGTGTTCAATGTTTAACACCAGTATAGACAATGCCTCGAGTACATACGTGACAACATTGTCCGTACTGGGAAAACACTGCCCCCACTACATTTAAAATCCAATTAGGCTGAACATAAAAGTTTAGATTTCACTGTGTGTGTTGTGTGTGTGTGTGTGTGTGTGTGTGTGTGTGTGTGTGTGTGTGTGTGTGACCAGCCTCGTTTAAATCAGTGATTAATCAGCCAGTTTCTTGGTCTAAATATTTTATCTTTGAATCAGTTGATCAATAAAATCTGCTTACTTTATTGCCTCCTTGACTTCGTTATTTTTTCTTTTGTTCTTATTTATCATTTGTTTATCATGGGATTTTCACAAATAATTCCTATATGTAAATCAGCTTCTCCTTTATAAAAGCTCAGGGAGAAAACGAAAAGACTTTAAGAATCAACACTAATAGTGATAACTTCTTTTTTTTTCACATTTCATTTTTAGCTCAAATAAAAGCTTTATAGAAATGAGATTTCTATTTCTATCTTTGACAGTTGCTTCTCTCTCTCTCTCTCTCTCTCTCTCTCTCTCTCTCTCTCTCTCTCTCTCTCTCTCTCTCTTCTATTGCCTCTACATATTCTCACTCTTAGATGGCGTTTCGCTCGAGGCAGCAACTTTTCCTCCAGGCAATGCCTCCATCTATAGCTATATACTGCCTGGCTTAGTTTAGTCTATACCTGACGACTATGTCTATCTCTAACCACCATCTCTATAGATGCTCTGCTTCCCTCTAGTTACTCCCTCCTTCTATCTACTTCCTCCTTACATCTCTCCCACGTAATCTATCTACACAAACTGCTAGGCCTTAGCTGTCTTGCTCTTAAAGCTGTACAGCAGCTAAAGGCTCATATATCTATCTTTCTCGTTTGCTTTTGGAAGATCTCGTCCAAGTTATAGTTAGCTGTGGTGTAGCTTGTCTTCTCTTGTAGTCAGCTGTGATGACTCTCCTCCCTGCTCGTGATTAGCTGTGGTGATTTCCCTCCCACTTGTGACTGGCTGTGGCGGATCACCTCCTTAATTGTAATTAGCTGTGGTGAATCTTCTGCCCGCTTGTGGTGAGCTGTGGCGGGTCTCCTCTCCGCTTGCGGTTAGCTGTGGTGGATGTCCTCCACGTCTGTAGTTAGCTGTGGTAAATCTCTTCCCCGCTCGTGATTAGCTGTGGTGATTTCCCTTCCCACTTGTGATTGGCTGTGGGGATCTCCTCCATGCTTGTACTTAGCTGTGGTGGATCTCCTCCTCGCTTGTAGTTAGCTGTGGTGGATCTCCTCCATGCTTGTAGTTAGCTGTGGCGGATCTCCTTCACGCTTGTAGTTAGCTGTGGTGGATCTCCTCATGCTTGTAGTTAGCTGTGGCTGATCTCCTCCATGCATGTAGTTAGCTGTGGCGGATCTCCTCCACGCTTGTAGTTAGCTGTGGTGGATCTGCTCACGCTTGTAGTTAGCTGTGGCTGATCTCCTCCACGCATGTAGTTAGCTGTGGTGGATCTCCTCCACGCATGTAGTTAGCTGTGGTGGATCTCCTCCACGCATGTAGTTAGCTGTGGTGGATCTCCTCCACGCATGTAGTTAGCTGTGGTGGATCTCCTCCTCAGTGATTGGTATCCGGCCGTGATTCAGCTCCGGTTAAAGCAACATCCAATAACCGGATCGCTCAGGCGTCAGGGCCACTAACACAGTAATTCCCGTGTTCGGTTAAGTGGCATTACTCCATACGGAGGCTTCTAATCACATCGTTGATCATGTGCTAATTAATGTTCGATCGGAAACTAATTTGTTCTTGCCCCCAACTTTCCTTCCCACCCAACCATACTCGAACGTTCATTACCTGTGTTAATTACCCTAATTATCGTACCCAATATGTTCAGGTGACCTTTCTATCGAAGTGAATGAAAAAAAAAAAATAATACTATTATTCAGAGACAAATTATCGGTCTTTAATAACCATCTATATCCAGTATGGTGCTGGGACCTGAACATAATCAATTAGCTAATGACCTCGTAATCATCTGACCAGACTCGTTTGGCTAATGGCTGTAACCTATTCAAAGACACCACCTGAGTAGCCCACCCTACAGAAAAGTAGGTAGCTTATTGTAATGATAATGATAACAATAATCATAATTATCATTATCATTATCATTATAACATACAATGTCACTATCATTATCATCATTACTATCACCATCATTGCCTTCTTCATGAGCCCCTGTAGGAGCTGTTCAAGGCTACGCTACGATCAGGAGCGGGGGTCATGATGGACTCCTCTTTGAAGTGGGAAGAAGAAATAGTCCTCCTCCTCTCCATTTCCCTCCGGCTCATTTGCCTTGAGAATGTCTGACCCTAGTTACTAAGTACAGACCAAAGACACGTAGGGTTTGAGACCCCCTCACAGCCAGACATGGCTTAGCTCCCGGTCGTCATACAAACCCCCAAACCCCAAACCCAACCTCCCTCCCTTACACCCGCTTTCCCCTGCGTTGCCCTGGACATCTCAACACTGAGGGAAAAATGTAGACTAACGAGAGGCGACAGATGCACCCACGGGATATGCTGCTGGCCAGGGTTTGAAGTATAGGAAAGGTGCATGACACTCGTTCGCAGGGGAAGCTTGTTGCGGTGGGAGGAGGCGGTAGCCAGCGAGACTGTAAGGTTGTGATGATAGCCCAAACCTTCTGACAATGACTGATGTGGATATCTATGAGACAGATCATAATGAGGATCTTCAAGACGAGACTCATGAATATTAACGCTGGCAGTGAGGGAGGGAGGGAGGCGAGGTGATGCCCACGTACAGTGTGTCTGTTCACACCTAACCCGAGCGAGTGTGTGTGTGTACATATATCCGACTCTCTGCCAAAGGACACTTTAAATCTACACTCGCCATCGCGACTGTGTTTCACGCTCGTGTGGATAATGCACCAATGACTTTATTATACATTAGGAGAATTAGATTGCCATCCAAGGGGGTTGATATGGATAGGAGCGAGACACCACAATTCCCTGATGTTTTCAAATGCTCATATCAGTTCTCTTCAGTGTACACAACGTGCTTATTATGGCAAATACATCCTGAGCCTGCTACGTTTATACACTGGACAGACTAGGTATATCCATTACTCTGCTTTTATCAGTAGCAACAAGAAGGATATAACTGGTTTCGCGGTCATATGATTCTAATTTTCAATGAGACAGTTTGTCGCATATTTTGGAACGTAATGTGCCTGTGTGTGTGTGTGTGAGTGTGTGTGTGTGTGTGTGTGTGTGTGTGTGCAAGATGCTGACGGGTCGAACCAGAGAAATCCTGTGGGCTCCATATCATCATAATTTCTCTATTGTTTACCCACTGATGCATTTCATCTGTCTATCTATGTATTACACTCATGGTCGACTGTCCTAGTATGCAGAATAGGAGGCTACAAACGATCGAAATCACTCAGTCTGATGTCGTATATCTTCAGTTGGTCTGTGGTCTGTTTCACAGTCACTGGATTACCACATCAAGCAATATAAGGACAAACAAACATCAAACAATAATAGGACAAACAAACATCAAACAATAGAAGTACAAACAAATATTAAACAATAAATGGACATACAAACATCAAACAATAAAAATAGCAAGTCACATAAACTTTATGGATAAATCGCCCTGTACTTCTATACAATCCACGAGTCAATAATATACAGGTGTGTGTGTGTGTGTGTGTGTGTGTGGATGAGTCACTGTTCTGAGCCTAGCGCCTCATCTCACTCGGTTACTAACCATTGCATTTCCACGGCTCAGAAAGCCAGATAAAGCGACAGATAAATATAACCTGGGCTTCATCTATATCCTCTCACGTCCTTCAGTGAAATTCTGAAGTACTCCATCACGCAAGGTTCTCGCGCATCCATAAAGATATCTAAGTACTCCATCATATAAACCTCTCTCTCTCTCTCTCTCTCTCTCTCTCTCTCTCTCTCTCTCTCTCTCTCTCTCTCTCTCTCTCTTTTGCATTTTCCGCAGTTCAAATTCATCCTTCAAAATGTTCTTGGAGTATGTCTATTCTCTGGCGTTCTTCTTATCTAAATCTCTGCTTTCTCCTGGCTCTCGCACCACACCCACACACACACACGCACCAACACTTCTTCGGTGATGATCCCATTTTCTTGCCTATGGGACTTAGCAGCCCACGACCTCTGTCTCTCAAACGCAAGAATAGTCTTTCGTTACTTCCATACGCTCTCAGCGAACACCTTCCTCTTTTACCTATGCTACCCACAACATCAGAGTTAACACCGACTCCTCCTCTAATATTCTATATCAGGTAAGACGACACCATTATCCGCGTAACTCAAACGTGGTGGCAACTTCTACTCTTTGAAGTTTAACCTTTTTCACTCTACCATTATCAACATACTACTACTACTACTACTACTACTACTAATAATAATAATAATAATAATAATAATAATAATAATATTATCATTATAACCATTATCATTCATCTCTGATGGACGTTTACAATTATATTTATCCACTTATACAACAGAAATAATTCACGTGTAAAAGCCCTTAACATGCCATACTCCACACCGCACACCACAGTCGAGACTTTTCAAAACCTTTTAAGTAAAAATCCATGAAATATCCTCATCACATTTCTAAACCATACACCTTCTCTCGGACCTTACTTACCAACTTACTTAAATGGTAAGTGTCCAGGTCTACCCACATTCAGGTATCTCTGAGATCATGTAAGGTCACTTCCAGACAAGTTCTGTTCATAGCACCTGAACAGATAAGCTGACAAGGTTTATTCCTGGACATTTTCGTGCAATTTCGGCCGTTCCCTCGTTGCTCTTCCCACCCAAAACCTTCTCATAACCTGCTTCAATTCCTTATTGTTTCTAGCAGTTCTCTTCAGCTAAATCGTTTTAACTACAACGTTATTTACCGCCTAACGAAGCTTTAGGTTTACAAAAGAAAAAATTTATGACTAGACTTAATGATGATTTCACTGTGTAACTATCTCGTTCCGTGGAGCAGATGAGCACTTTAGTCTATGACTATTTGCTTCTTGGTAGACGTAAGTCGAGTGATTATTACCAAGACCACAAGTATCGCGTAAACCATCAGCCAATTAGCAACCCAATTCAATTAAAAAAAAAAAAATATCTAAAGTACGCGTGGGTACACCCGGGTTCGACTCCTGGGTTTGGGCAGTCGACCCACAGCTAAACCAGATGTTCATCCTCCCTTCGAGGCTGGTTGATTTTTGTGGCAGTCTAGTACCCATTTAATCGACCAACCCCCTCAAGTTTGGAGTGGATGAACAGCTGGGTTAACTGCGGACCGACTGCCGCAAACGAGGACTCGAACAGAAACAAGAGGCACGACCCTTGGATATCATGGCCTGAACTTTGACCTGGCTCCTTGAGGGTCAGGTCAAAAGGTCGAGTCTTTGTTCCTTGAAGGAAGCACCGTCAGGCTTCAAGTGATTAGAATATCCATAACAACATTATCTACACTGACAACCGATTAAACCCTTATAGTTAACGAAAGACCAGATACGTGAGGTCAGGTCAATCTACGGCTTTTCGCGATTCGTGACGAAAACGGAAGAAAAAAATGCACGAAGGTTTACTGATTACCTTTGGTCGACCAGATACGTGAGGTCAATCTACGGCTTTTCGCGATTCGTGACGAAAACGGAAGAAAAAACGCACGAAGGTTTACTGATTACCTTTTGGAGTCTATGGTTCGACAGGCGATGCCCGACAGCTCAGCGAAAAGACAGGGGCGAAGCAGAGCAAATTCGTAGCTCAGCTGAAGATAATATATGGATTCATCTAAAGAAGACATGGACGCGGATCAAACGAAAAAAAAAAAAAATAAATAAATAAAATTGGGACGCAGGTAAAGAAAACGGGGACGCAGCTAAAAATAGGGAGGCGGCTAAGAAGATAGGAACGCAGGTAAAGAAAACGAGGGCAGGCACAGAAGTTAGGGTAGGAATAGCACATGAAAACGAAAAACATCGCTAAAAATTCGTACCAAGACCGTTTTCGTCATGCAAATAAACATGATATAAATATCTATAAAAAAAAAAAACTCATTCTTGTATACCATAAAACCCGTTCCTATATCATATAGAGACAAAATGCCAACATCCAATTCTTTCTTCATCTGTTGCATCATTGTTTAGATGGGGAAGAAAATGGTTGGAGAGTAGAGAGGTGCACTAACGGAGGTTTATGGAAGGGTGAGGAGGTAGTAGTGGTGGAGAAAATGCGTTGGGGATTGTGGTGGTGGTGGTGGTGAGGAGGCAGTGCATGTGTGGAGGGGATTATGTGGTGGTAGTGAGGGAGGGAGAGTGAGTGTGTGTGGTACCGGTGGTGGCGATGGTGGAGGGGTGTGTGGTCGGGGGGGAGTGTGGTGGAGAAGCCGTGGTGGTCTTGGGTGGGTAAGTGGGGAGGAAGATAATAAGTCTGGCATTTCGATCCTTAGTGAAGTATGTGGTACAGTAACAAGGTACTTCGCTGTAGGGTGGGTACGGTAGCAGCATATGGCGAGGTGTATACTGCGGTACGTGAGCATGTTACACACGGTACGTGGGCATGTGACACCACGGCACGTGAGCACGTTACACCACGGTACGTGGGCATGTGACACCACGGTACGTGAGCATGTTACACCACGGTACGTGATCGTGTTACACCACGGTACGTGAGCATGTTACACCACGGTACGTGAGCACGTTACACCACGGTACGTGGGCATGTGACACCACGGTACGTGAGCATGTTACACCACGGTACGTGAGCACGTAACACCACGGTACGTGAGCATGTTACACCACGGTACGTGATCGTGTTACACCACGGTACGTGAGCATGTTACACCACGGTACGTGAGCACGTTACACCACGGTACGTGGGCATGTGACACCACGGTACGTGAGCATGTTACACCACGGTACGTGAGCACGTAACACCACGGTACGTGAGCATGTTACACCACGGTACGTGATCGTGTTACACCACGGTACGTGAGCATGTTACACCACGGTACGTGAGCACGTTACACCACGGTACGTGAGCACGTTACACCACGGTACGTGAGCACGTTACACCACGGTACGTGAGCACGTTACACCACGGTACGAGGGCAAGGTAGACAAAAAAAGAAAAATTGGTTAACATAATTGAAAAATGAGAAAATCTATGATCCATGGTAAGAAGAAACCTGATTTTCTTGTTAACATATTACTGATTATATTCTCAATGACATGATTTGTGTGTGTGTGTGTGTGTGTGTGTGTGTGTGTGTGTGTGTGTGTGTGAGAGAGAGAGAGAGAGAGAGAGAGAGAGAGAGAGAGAGAGAGAGAGAGAGAGAGAGAGCTTATGTCTGATGTTTATTACCCGCTAAATTCGTCGTAGGTACTCAAAACCATGCTCTCTCTCTCTCTCTCTCTCTCTCTCTCTCTCTCTCTCTCTCTCTCTCTCTCTCTCTCTCTCTCTCTCTCTTTTACCTTGAGGCTGTCAACCCCAGAGACCCGTAGAGAGGGGACGCGCCCCCGCCCCCCCTCCCCCTACCAGGTGTGAGCCGTATGCTGACGGGAGCCATGCTGACCATTTGGTGTGTCAGCCAGGGCAGGAGGGTATAGGTGCTGACAACTGTGGCAAAAAGGACTTTCAAAGTGTCAGCTGACGACGGCGTTTCTCAGGGGGGGTAAAAACGGGTCAAGGCACCGTTGGCTTCGTCTATGTAGTGCTACAAGGGTGAGAGCGACATGCTTAGGCACAGGGAGAGTCGGTCCTCTGGTTGGGGGGCTGCAGGCGTGGGTTACCATTCTCTTGTGATAGTGGGGTTAAGAGTTTGATTTTTCTCTCTTTTTTTTTTTTTTACATTGAAGAGCTGGGTCAAGGAGGGAGTGTGTGCACAGGAGAGAGAGGGAGAGAGAGAGAGAGAGAGAGAGAGAGAGAGAGAGAGAGAGAGAGAGAGAGAGAGAGAGAGAGAGAGGCGGGGGGGGGGGGGTTGGAGTGAGTGAACGACACCTCTTATTCATTCATTCAAGATGATCATAACAACGTATGAATGAGAGAGTTACGTTCAAGACGTAAAAGCAATGACTGAAAAAAAAGAAGGGAAAAAAAATTGGAAGTACGATAAGAGAGAAGCGCAGGAGGTTTTAAAAGAAGGGGTAAAAGAAGAAAGACGAAAGAGGAGAGTATGTCAGAGAATATGTTAATGTACCGCAAAACAACGCAGAACAACGATACGCAAAAACGAGCATGGGGTACCTGGAAAAATGTGGTTTTATATATATATATATATATATATATATATATATATATATATATATATATATATATATATATATATATATATATATATATATATATGCGGAGCATCAGATTGGGGAGGAGCAGTGTGGTTTCGGAGGTGGTGGGGGATGTGTGGATCGGGTGTTTGCTTTGGAGAATGTGTGTGGGGGGTGCTTGGAAAAGCAAATGGATTTGTATGTAGCATTTGTGGATCTGGAGAAGGCATATGATGGAGTTGATGGAGATGCTCTGTGGAAGGTATTAAGAATATATGGTGTGGGAGGAAAGTTGTTAGAAGCAGTGAAAAGTTTTTATCGAGGATGTAAGGCATGTGTACGTGTAGGAAGAGAGGAAAGTGATTGGTTCTCAGTGAATGTAGGTTTGCGGCAGGGGTGTGTGATGTCTCCATGGTTGTTTAATTTGTTTATGGATGGGGTTGTTAGGGAGGTAAATGCAAGAGTTTTGGAAAGAGGGGCAAGTATGAAGTCTGTTGGGGATGAGAGAGCTTGGGAAGTGAGTCAGTTGTTGTTCGCTGATGATACAGCGCTGGTGGCTGATTCATGTGAGAAACTGCAGAAGCTGGTGACTGAGTTTGGTAAAGTGTGTGGAAGAAGAAAGTTAAGAGTAAATGTGAATAAGAGCAAGGTTATTAGGTACAGTAGGGTTGAGGGTCAAGTCAATTGGGAGGTGAGTTTGAATGGAGAAAAACTGGAGGAAGTGAAGTGTTTTAGATATCTGGGAGTGGATCTGGCAGCGGATGGAACCAAGGAAGCGGAAGTGGATCATAGGGTGGGGGAGGGGGCGAAAATTCTGGGGGCCTTGAAGAATGTGTGGAAGTCGAGAACATTATCTCGGAAAGCAAAAATGGGTATGTTTGAAGAAATAGTGGTTCCAACAATGTTGTATGGTTGCGAGGCGTGGGCTATGGATAGAGTTGTGCGCAGGAGGATGGATGTGCTGGAAATGAGATGTTTGAGGACAATGTGTGGTGTGAGGTGGTTTGATCGAGTGAGTAACGTAAGGGTAAGAGAGATGTGTGGAAATAAAAAGAGCGTGGTTGAGAGAGCAGAAGAGGGTGTTTTGAAGTGGTTTGGGCACATGGAGAGAGTGAGTGAGGAAAGATTGACCAAGAGGATATATGTGTCGGAGGTGGAGGGAACGAGGAGAAGAGGGAGACCAAATTGGAGGTGGAAAGATGGAGTGAAAAAGATTTTGTGTGATCGGGGCCTGAACATGCAGGAGGGTGAAAGGAGGGCAAGGAATAGAGTGAATTGGAGCGATGTGGTATACCGGGGTTGACATGCTGTCAGTGGATTGAATCAGGGCATGTGAAGCGTCTGGGGTAAACCATGGAAAGCTGTGTAGGTATGTATATTTGCGTGTGTGGACGTATGTATATACATGTGTATGGGGGGGGGGGCCATTTCTTTCGTCTGTTTCCTTGCGCTACCTCGCAAACGCGGGAGACAGCGACAAAGTATAATAAAAAAAAAATACAAATAAATAAATATATATATATATATATATATATATATATATATATATATATATATATATATATATATATATATATATATATAGCGTGTGAGAGAAGAGAGTAAAGAGGAGAAATAGCTATATAACATGAAGAATGAAAGGCAGAGGGGGTAAAAAACGAAAAAAAAAGGAAGACTTTTGAGAAATACGTGTAAAAAAAGTACCTAGGGAAGACGGCCGAGCGAGGCCCTGATCACAGATGCAGGAGATGGATGAGAACACAGAGCCAGCCACACACACAAAGGCAAGACGGAGGCCCCTTCAGAACTAGACGGCGGACACGGAGGCTGGAGGAAAAATAAAATCCCATTATCTGTATCTCCCGCTTGTCTCTCTCACTCCCTCCCTGTCTCTCACCACATGGCCCCTCACCACCAAAGCCAAACGTTTGGAAGTCGTTGATACAGAGGAATGATATATATATATATATATATATATATATATATATATATATATATATATATATATATATATATATATATATATATATATATATATTCCTGTGAGTCCACTGGGAAAATGAAACACACTAAGTTCCCAAGTGCACTTTCGTGTAATAATCACTTCATCAGGGGAGACACAAGAGAGAAATATAACAGTGTGTGTGTGTGTGTGTGTGTGTGTGTGTGTGTGTGTGTGTGTGTGTGTGTGTGTGTGTGTGGCTCTGAGGTCTGCGTATTATGGACTGGTATCGTAAACATTCATGGTAGTAGGATGTCTTAAATTAACACAACAGTGTAGCTAGGTTATCGACTGCTTTCCTATTCTGTTTCTACCATTAAGCTTTTCCTTTCCTCCATTAACCTCACTATGGTCCATCAGGTCTCCTGCTATCTGTCCTTCCCATGCACTCACTGAGCAACCTTACGGAATGACCTTTTAAGCACGACTGGTATGACCTAACGGCATGACAAGATAGCCTAGACTTTGACCTGGCCCTAAAGTATGAGGTCAGAGGTGACGTCATCATATACCTAATGGGGTCGTACAGTCGTTCTCGAAGATAACATTGTTATATTCTACATTTCTCAAAGGTATACTGAAGATATGCAACCAGCCACTAACCCGCAAGAATTACGTATAATCTATCTAGAAATATATGACGATTTCTATGACATTATGAAAAAAAAAAAGTATGATTCAATACGAAGTGGGTTGGAGTAACCTTTGCATAAAGTGAATTAGTTATTGTTTGATAAGCTCATAAATCAAAACGAAAATATAATAAACACGTAGAACATTATGTTCAGCCATCAAAACAGTCCTCTCTGAATATATCTGTCCAAACGAACATATATATGTGTATAAACCTTCAAATTTATATGAGTATCATACAGATGATCTTACAGTATCACAGATTGTGATACATGGGATAACGAAACCCATTCCATTGAAGTCGTCTCAAGCTTTCCATTTTTTTTCGGCGGAGGGAGAAAACTAGAACAGAAAACGGGGAAGATCAGACGAGCTGACGGTGACGTAGTAGTGGGACCTCGGCCAATCCCTCCCTCCCTCGGGAGAGACAAGCTGGAGGCTTGAAATTCAAGATATTTCCGGGCAACAGTCTGCCCTGGTAGGTGCCCTCTGTAGATAACCTGCCTCACAGCACATATCCTCCTTGGGCATTCAGTGTTCAATACGTACAGCCTCGTACGATTTTTTTTTTTTCGTTCAACTACGTACACCACATTTGGGGTCTACTGGACCTTCAAACATATCCCATTTTATTTTCTTTACTGAGGCTTGGGACGAGGGTCAGGCAGGACACATCAGGGCTGGGGCTTTTAATGAAATATAGAGAGAATTATGAAACGGAAAAAGAAAAGACAAGGGAGAGTATTTACGACTTTTTGAGAAAGTGAAAAATGTGTCTTTTGAAATGCGCGCCAGGTCATAGTTATTGGGAAAGACATAAGAAGATGGAGAATTCCAAAGCTCCAACGTATAAGGAAAAAAAAAAAAGCAGGTATCAAGACGGCTCACCCTCGAGTGGCTGATGGCCACACAATAATCATGTGACGCAGCAGCTTGCCAAGTATTGCGAGGTCTAGCTAGTGGCGTGGGGGGTACACAAGCAGCCAGCCCCCAGGAGCAGAAACCAAAGTAATACCTACAGAAGAAGGAAAGTGAACCAACATTGCGGCGCAGGGTAAGGGGGTCAAGTTTGGAAGTTCGCCTGGGACAGTGTATAAGGCGGACCGCTTACCACTAAATTCTTGTCAGGTATGGATGCAGAGCCAGAACCCATCCCAGATGTGGTAAGCTTGCCACTGAATATCAATATAAGATATGCCTTAAGGGATCCCTAAATTAGACTGAATAAAAAAAACAACGTTATCTTAGAGGTAATAAGAAATCTTAGAAATACTGTGAACACCTAAGAATTTGAGGCCATATTTCTCGAGCTGTCGACGGGATTTCTAACGACTTAAAAGTCATTCTACCTCACATTTGCTTGTTACTTAAAGAAAACCAATCAGGACAGCTGTTGTACATCTTTATGTTAGTGTAGCGCTTAACATAAAATGAAATTTACGGCTATCGAACTTCCTCCTCCAGTGAAGCGGAACTTGGTGATGAAAATCAGTTTCAGGAAGAAAGTGAAGCACATCTCTGCTCATAAAAGACATTCCGTTTATCTGAATCGGTTCTTGTGTAGTCTGAGCGTTTCGGAGTGTCAGCTAAAGATAACTGGTGTCTTGTAATGGAAGATGTCCAAAATGTTTAAAATAAATAAGAATGGGTTACGACAAGTTGATAGTTTTCTATGAATAAAGATGCTTCTTACTCACTCTGACATATTTTTTGTGATACAAATCTAATAAAGAAAATTTATAAAGAAATAAAGTTATATGAAGGATAAGAAAAATATGACCTCACAGTCACCACAAATTTCTCCTGTACAATTGTTTTTCGTCACTGTGTCGCCACTGACTCGTCCAGCAATGGTCTTTGACTCGTCCAGCAATGGTCTTTGACTCGTCCAGCAATGGTCTTTGACTCGTCCAGCAATGGTCTTTGACTCGTCCAGCAATGGTCTTTGACTCGTCCAGCAATGGTCTTTGACTCGTCCAGCGATGGTCTTTGACTCGTCCAGCAATGGTCTTTGACTCGTCCAGCAATGGTCTTTGACTCGTCCAGCAATGGTCTTTGACTCGTCCAGCAATGGTCTTTGACTCGTCCAGCAATGGTCTTTGACTCGTCCAGCAATGGTCTTTGACTCGTCCAGCAATGGTCTTTGACTCGTCCAGCAATGGTCTTTGACTCGTCCAGCGATGGTCTTTGACTCGTCCAGCAATGGTCTTTCAGGAAATCAATGATAATGATTAATGTGCTAAGATACTGTACCATGGCAACTGCCATATAAGATCAGAAATTAGGAAATACAGTATAAAGGGCAGGTGATGTTGCCATGTAAGGTTAGAAGTTAGAAATAGAAAATAAGAACGCACAGGGCAGGTGATGTTGCCATGTAAGGTTAGAAGTTAGAAATAGAAAATAAGAACGCACAGGGCAGGTGATGTTGCCATGTAAGGTTAGAAATAGAAAATAAGAACGCACAGGGCAGGTGATGTTGCCATGTAAGGTTAGAAGTTAGAAATAGAAAATAAGAACGCACAGGGCAGGTGATGTTGCCATGTAAGGTTAGAAGTTACAAAATAAGAACGCACAGGGCAGGTGATGTTGCCATGTAAGGTTAGAATTTAGAAATAGAAAATAAGAACGCACAGGGCAGGTGATGTTGCCATGTAAGGTTGGAAGTTAGAAATAGGAAATAAGAACGCACAGGGCAGGTGATGTTGCCATGTAAGGTTAGAAGTTAAAAAATAAGAACGCTCAGGGCAGGTGATGTTGCCATGTAAGGTTAGAAGTTAAAAAATAAGAACGCTCAGGGCAGGTGATTTCGGATTTTTCACACACATCCTATCACTGTCTGCACGAACGGGGTTTAAGGTTCCACTATTCGTAACAAATTCATTTGATTGATTTTCTTCCAGATGGATTACGGTCAATAGCCGATTCTATCGCTAACGTACAAACTGGACAACATGCCTTCATAATCCTGGGTATGTAAAGTGTTAATAGCTGATATGGATGGATACTGCATACTTAACTACGTTTGTGAATATATTTTTTTTTTTCAATACATGAATAGTTTATGCTATGTATAAACATTTCTCAATTTTCGGTAAATATATCTTAAATTTATCTTATCAATTGTCGGTAAATATATCTATGAATTATTATCATTATATCATAAATATATCTTAAATATATCTTATTAATTGTCGGTAAATATATCTATGAATTATTATCATTATATTAAAAACTTATGGTGAACTATATCTCTACGTACTGGAACCAAATATGCTACATCTCTACGTATTGGAACCAAAATATACAAATGAATAGAAAAATAAAATTCTCTTTAAGTGCCGATCATATACTTAGTTCTTTTGAAAATATCTTTCGACGGATAACGATGGTATTTTCACTTCTTTTTTCTATCATATAATTTTTTCTTTTACATCTTGTACCATGTGTTATCTCTGTTTCCAGCACTGACAAGTGTACGTGTCAGGCTTACAACAGGCGGATCATAACATATAAATAAAAAGCAAGGGTCGAATAGGCGGTAGTGAAAGTGTGTATGGTCTTATAAGTATCTTGGACACATGAAGAAGGTGTTCCAGTTTTTTTCGTTTGGTGGTTACAAAATGACGCTGTCAGCTTTAATGACCCTGGTAGTCGAGAGGACGAAAGGCCAAATCGCCAATCACCTGTATGAAAATCAGAGCTAGAGAGAAAACACACACACACACACACACACACACACACACAAAATGTCCATACCACAAGGGAAATGAGATGAGACATTAACTCAGTGCTGCTGAGCTCGGACCCGGCAAGTGTTTCGCATGCTGAAGGACGGTGGAAAATGGAGTGGGGGGCAGACCCAATGGAAGACTAGGGTCCTGGTTATACTTTATAATAAAGGTCTGGCTGATACGTAATTCAACCAAAGACAAGGAGGAAGGAGTAGTTTGAAGACGAGGGCTCACGCTAGGCTCAAACCTAGCCACCACCTCCACGACAATGAGGGAGTTACGACTGTCATGCTAATAGATTAACTTAAAAGTAAACAGAGCTGTTGTTGATCGATAATGGTCAAAGTTCAGCTGGTAAGCTCAGATGATAATCATCTCAAAGTCGACGAAAATCATAACAATAGATGCGTTACGCTTAGTAAAATTCTATTCCATATGTACCAATCACTGGAGAGAGAATGTTACGTTTTCTTAGGCTGATTATTTTCTGATGTAAAAACCACACATGGACTTGGATTGGAGAAAAAAAAAAAAATAGTTAATAATAGCTTCTGAAACCTAACTTTAAAGCGGTGGCTGAATGTATCCTAATAACTGTGATGAACCAAATGATATGATTTTCTTGAACACTGATAAGTTGAAGAAGTCGTTCCCCCCTTTTGATCAAAAAATGAGTCACTCGAGGAACAGGCAGTGATACTTCGAATAGTCTTATAAAAAGAGAAAAAAATATCGCTAGATCTCTCTCTCTCTCTCTCTCTCTCTCTCTCTCTCTCTCTCTCTCTCCCATCTCCATTGTCGTTACAGGACAAAATATTTGTGACAGGGAAAACGGATGGAGGTATGGAAGATATGGATATACGGAACATAATAAAACATCTAAAAAAAAAAAATAGTGTGATAGAAAACGGGTGGATTCTTCAACTAGCGAAGACGATGTCAAGTTCTCCGAGTATTATTGGAAAAATATTAAGACGTGAACTGAGGTACCGTAAGACTCGAAAGACTTTGGAGGGAGATGCAATGAAAACGAAATTATCGAAACTCAAGGGAAATTAAATATAGAATTCATGTTGGGTATCCAGCCCTTCAACCGAGACGAGGGACAATTAAACATAATTACCTCGAAGTGAACATGTACTTTTTGAGTCAGGTATTCAAAGTATTTAACCTAAAATCATGAGAGAACTTTTAAACATCACACATGCTGAACAGTTAGGAGGTTGATACTTAACATTTACTTTGTTAATGTTGTTTGTTGGGAGTCCAATACTGAATATTCCTAAGGAATATTAGACACAACTTATGCAGTGAAAGACACTATTGATAAACAAATAAGCTAACATCAAAATCATAAATTCTGTGAGCCTGTAATTTAATTGTTCTGCATAATAAAATGTCTGCAATCCTGAGATGTTATCACACAAACATACAGTATATATATATATATATATATATATATATATATATATATATATATATATATATATATATATATATATATATATATATTACGATCATAATTGAGCGCGTGATCATGTATATTTTTATGAGTCCACGGGGAAATGAAACACGATAAGTTCCCTGGCGCACTTTCGTGTAATAATCACATCATCAGGGTAGATACAAGAAGGATGGAGTGAACAAGATTTTGAGCGATCGGGGGCTCAACATGCAGAAGAGTGAAAGGCGTGCATGGAATGGAGTGAATTGGAACGATGTGGTGTACTGGGGTCGACGTGCCGCCAGTGGACTGAACCAGGGCATGTGAAGCGTCTCGAGTAAACAATAGAAAGGTCTGTGGGGCCTGGATGTGAATAGGGAGCAGCAGTTTCGATGCACTGCGCATGACAGCTAGAGACTGAGTATGAACGAATGTGGCCTTTTTGTCTGTGTTCCTGGCGTTACCTCGCTGACGCAGGAGACAGCGATCATGCATGATAATAGTAATGATAATAATTATATATATATATATATATATATATATATATATATATATATTCATTTGCTTTTTCCCGCATTAGCGAGGTAGCGTTAAGAACAAAGAACTGAACTTTAGAGGGATTTCCTCACTTGTTTCCTCACTGTTACTTTTTTTTGGAAAAGTAAAAAACGGAAGTGAAGGGTTTCCAACCCCCCCCCCCCACTCCCTTCCTTTCTAGTCGCCTTCTACGACACGCAGGTAATACGTGGGAAGTATTCTTTCTCCCCTATCCCCAGGGATAATATATATATATATATATATATATATATATATATATATATATATATATATATATATATATATATATCATGCCATGACCTCACAACGATCGAATATAGCCAGGAGTTGATATAGCTCACAAGCTTAATATAGCTCTCTCACTACTATCTAATATACCCAAGACTTGACGTCTCGCTAGTTTAATATGGCTCGCTAAATTCAACTGCTCACTTGACTATAGGGTGTGTGTGTGTGTGTGTCGTCTGTGTACCTCCGTAACTCCAAACTAACATGAGCAAATGCCAATGTAAATATCTCGTTTAAACCTAAATAGATACTTAATTGAACCTGAATGGCGGTAATTAACGCTTCATGTTTATTCTAGAGAGAATAAACTATGTTTGATGAAGACAGTAAGTATCACTGGCACTTAACAAGACGTCACCATGATGACGCAGCGACCAGTTCATGTTGCTTCACAGACGGAGGTGCTGTCGTCGTGTCGTGGCCTCCCACTTTCGAAGGGTCGTCCTGTCGTGTATTTGTCCTGATCTGGCGTCGTCTTTCTCGTGAAACGGGTCTGTTGTTGGGGGGGGGGGGGGGTCGTCATCATCATCACCCCCTCGTAGAGACGTTTCATCGTAAAAGTCGTCCATTCCTTGAGTCTTCCTGACCTCGGGGCGGGGTCGTCTTGCTATAGGGTCGATCTATCGTGGAGTCTTCTTAGCGTTGGGTCGTCCCGTCGTGGTCGTCTCGTTATGTGGTCGACCTATCGTGGAGTCGACCCGACCTGCCGTTGGTTCTTCCTGTCGCTGGGTCGTCCTGTCAATAGCTTCTACCTGGGGTCGACCTGTCGTGGCCTCGTCCTATACCTGGTTCGTTCCTGTTTTGGTTTCGTCTTATTTAGCCAAGTAGAACTCCATATTCTGCATTTTCTCTTCAGAATTTGCCGGGATTTATATGATTTTCAACATCAGTTCAAGGATGTAAATTCTCTAGATTCAAGCCATCGAATTTACATACTTATTTCCCATCTTTTCATCACAATTCGAGGGGATGAATCACTTACGCTTTTGGCCTATCGAATCTCAAAGTCATTAACACCGCTGACGTCAAAGTCATTAAGACTCGGTCGAAAAAGTACCATCTTAAAGGTGTCCAATACATGTAGCTTCGTCTATATCGTACGTATGAACAATGACTCAAACGCCGTAGCAAATAAAATGGATAAAATCTCTTAAGGTAAAACCATAAACAGACATTAGAACAGTGTCAAACTACGTTAGATAAAATCTTAGCGACAAAAATTCACTTCCTTAATTCAATGAGATTCACTCACACTATCAATGTGAACAAAAAAAAAAATGAAAAATACTAACAAACACAATATGTGATACGAGTCTTGTTACTGAGGAATAACTGAACGAGACATAACGATAAGTAACGATAATCGCCTCAGTATGACAATGTACGAAACATTTTAACAAGGAGAGAGAGAGAGAGAGAGAGAGAGAGAGAGAGAGAGAGAGAGAGAGAGAGGGAGGGAGGGAGGGAGGGAGGGAGGGAGGGAGGGAGGGAGGGAGAGAGAGAGAGAGAGAGAGAGAGAGAGAGAGAGAGAGAGAGAGGGAGGGAGGGAGGGAGGGAGGGAGAGAGAGAGAGAGAGAGAGAGAGAGAGAGAGAGAGAGAGAGAGAGAGAGAGAGAGAGAGAGAGAGAGAGGCACCCCTGAGCATCAGTCTGCAGTGCGGGGGCTTCAAAAGAGGAGATGGAGCTAACAACAAAAGCCAACAAAAGCCGACACAAGTGTAACAAAGGTTTAGGTTAAACCAGTTGGCCTGGCGGGAGAACGGCGGGCGGCGGTCAGTCAGTTTTTCTAGAGTGGGGCAAGAAAACGGGGGCAGGGCGAAGCTTAGCTTGGGAGATGGCAGGGAGCGGGGGAGGGAAATGTGAGGCGGAGGAACATAATGTGGGAGGGGAGGAAGGAGGCAGGGGAAGAGTCGAGAGGTGAAGAGAGAGAGAGAGAAAGAGAGAGAGAGAGAGAGAGAGAGAGAGAGAGAGAGAGAGAGAGAGAGAGAGAGAGAGAGAGAGAGAGAGAGAATATGAGAAGTGGGAGGAGAGAGAGGGAAAAGATTACTGTACTCGATGAGGCAAATTGTTAATGGAACGATCGTACATGTGTCTGGTGAGCAGGAGGGAGAGAGAGAGAGAGAGAGAGAGAGAGAGAGAGAGAGAGAGAGAGAGAGAGAGAGAGAGAGAGAGAGAGAGAGAGAGAGAGAGCACTTCCTTTACACCTATGTTAAGTAGGCTTTGTGTGGGTGATTTTACTTCTGCGTTGTCTGTTTACCATAACACACACACACACACACACACACACAGATATATATATATATATATATATATATATATATATATATATATATATATATATATATATATATATATATATATATATATATAAAGTGCTTCCATGGGCATGTGCGTACTTCCTTGTATATTCTCAAGTGTTGGTGTGAGTACCAGGTTCGTCTGGTCTCGGAACAAGTGCGGTGCGTTTATAGCCATTCTTGTGGGCTAGTCTGACACCGCTCGAACACCACACGATAACAAAAGAGTGAGCGAAGTGGGAGTATCATTAATTAGCCTCCTAGTTAACAACACGGAACTTAAGCTTCTTGTATAACTGACCACGTCCGCCCGCCTCTCTCTCTCTCTCTCTCTCTCTCTCTCTCTCTCTCTCTCTCTCTCTCTCTCTCTCTCTCTCTCTCTCCCAAGATTGGATCTTCTCTTCCCGTACAAGAAACTGGAACGGGAAGACATCATCTACGGTGCACCGCTTCGAGGAGAGAGAGAAAGAAAAACATATATATATATGTATATATATATATATATATATATATATATATATATATATATATATATATATATATATATATATATATATATATATATATATATCATGCAGAGCTCGAGTCTCAGGCTGTGGTTAACCAAAGGGATGCGTCAAGGGAAACAGATGCGGACCTAAGAAGCGCCCCTAAGGCAGAGCAGGAAAGGAAACGAGCGGGCTGGCTGGGCTGGACAAATGTGGAGGTAAGCACACCCTGGGAGGCTAAGTTGCAGAACCTCAGCACACAGACCAGTGTTATGGTAGGTTCTGTGAAGTCTTCATAAAAAAAACAAATAGAATAATAAGGCAGATATCTGACGGATGCCTGAGGTATAAGAAAGGAGGAGAGGAACAGAGGTAAAGGAGGTGGGTTTTTTCTTTTGGAAAGGGATCGTCAAAACACTGAAGATGGTCGAGAGATGTCATACAGATGACTGTAAAGAAGGAACTACGGTCAGCCAGTGGTGGGAAGGCGCAAGAGAGCAAGACGTACTTTATACAGTACGTTATCAAGATGGGAATAGATTAATCATGGAAAAAAAATAAACTAAAAAAACGCTGCGCTCTTGAAGAAGTGAAGGACTGTCTGATGATGTATCGTTACCTTAGAGAATAGTTAACGAAGACGCGCATTCAACACCAACTTTGCGCCTGACCAAGATGAAAATGCGACCGGGGGAAACCTTCGAAATCATTCGAAAATTTTATTCTAACTCATGAAAGATCTAAACCTATCGAAGGCACATAGCACCTAGCGGTAACTGGCCCTTACGATGATCGTATAGCGTGTTGAAACCTCTTACTGCATGAATGCCTAACATCATGGGATTGGAAGAGGGAAGACAAACTGTTGATATCATTATGAAAGACCAACGGGAAATTGCTCTTCTCTCTCTCTCTCTCTCTCTCTCTCTCTCTCTCTCTCTCTCTCTCTCTCTCTCTCTCTCTCTCTAAGACCTGTTACTGATGAATCACCTGGACAGACAACAGGGAAATAAATAAAACCTTCCTGAATGTGAGGCAACCTGGGGGAGGGTAGAGTGTGTGTTTATAAACTGAGAGAGGACGAATTGACCATGTCGGCTACAGAAGCTTCGTTTCTTTTTTTTTTGTAGAGAAAAGGAATAATGGCAGAATTTCAGGCAGAAAGAAAGGTTACTCCGGAGGACCAAAATTAACTTTTATCTAGAGAGAGAGAGAGAGAGAGAGAGAGAGAGAGAGAGAGAGAGAGAGAGAGAGAGAGGACACACGCCAGGGGTGCCTTTTCGAGGCGGGCAGCGCCCTGGTGTCCCATAGGACGTGGCCCCTGGAGCCGCCTGTTATTACCTATCTATGCAAATGACGTACCAGAGGGGCTTCACGAAGCGTGCTTTGTTACGTCTGGTGATGCCATCAAAATTACGAGGGCGGGAGAACGTATCGGCGGGCGTGATAACCAATAAGGAGGGATGAACCAGCCCCCACCAACTGGTCGGCTGCATGGCTAATGTAATCTAACCCTGACAAATGTAATGTGATTAAGATAAGGATCTGTGAAAACTAAATGAAATTATGGGTAATGACAGCGCACGATGCCATGCCGAAGGAAGAGGCTACCACCCGACCTCCCTCCCACACGGATTCAAGACGGCAGATCCCGTGGGCTCCCGTGGTGTGGCGGTTATAGCCTTCCTGGCCGTGACGCATTCACGGGCCGCCCACGGTCGAGAGCGCATAGGTTCGAATACGGGTTGCGGCAGTCGGTCCACAGTCAACCCAATTGTTCATGCAGTCGGTCCACAGTCAACCTAACTGTTCATCCATCCCTAAGGGATTGGTCGATAAAATGGGTACCTGGCTCAGGCAAGGGTATATATATATATATATATATATATATATATATATATATATATATATAGATAGATAGATAGATAGATAGATAGATAGATAGATAGATAGATAGATATAGATAGATAGATAGATAGATAGATAAATAGATAGATAGGTAGATAGATAGACAGATTGATAAATAGATAGATAGATCGCCACTTGTGCCAAAATCGTCTCCAGGAACATACAGACGTGTTCGTTAGCCTTACGTGCTCCTGGTTTTCCCCGCCTGGAGAAGGATGTAGGGATTCTTGAGGAAGGCTAGAGACGTTGGCTGTCGAAAGAATGTTCACCTGCACGGAGGCGCGCGAGCCACAGTAGCTCTGGAGTAATGAACGGGAGGGGAGGAGGTGGAGGTGGTCAGTTAGGAGGTTAGGCGGAATGCGACCACTTTTCACTCCCTCGCTGGATTCGGTGAGGTCGATACTGAGAGAGAGAGAGAGAGAGAGAGAGAGAGAGAGAGAGAGAGAGAGAGAGAGAGAGAGAGAGAGAGAGAGAGAGAGAGAGAGAGAGAGAGAAACAGTCAGGAAAGATACGAAACCTACTTCTACACCAAGAGTTAATGGTGGGCATATGAAAGAAGCTGAAAGAAGGTGAATGCAGTGGAAAACTGATGGAAGTTAAGGTAACATGAGGTATGTAGATGGGAGAGGGGGGTCTTCCATGTGTGTAACACACTCAATGTACACACCAATACCTAGCCATACACACAGGCCGCTACACCCCATACTCTCTCTCTCTCTCTCTCTCTCTCTCTCTCTCTCTCTCTCTCTCTCTCTCTCTCTCTCTCTCTCATTCATCTACCTTCCCTTTCCCTCCTCCCTCTTACACCTTGACGCGTCACGCCCCAGCACCACTTCCCATCTGGGTCACGTTACCTGTCCACGTCGGGGCTTGCTTGACCTGACCTGACCTAGCCTGACCTAGGTCACGTGGGGTCCCCCTCCTTATCTGGAGCCGCTAAGCGTCGTCCAGTTGAGGTGGTCGGTCGTCTTGGTCTCCGGGGGGAAACAGAGAGACAAAAACGAGAGCACTTGTCATTAAGGTTCAGATCCCCACTAGATTACTTTGGAAATTCACGTTTCAAGAGATCGTATGAAAGTATGACTTTGAACTGATTACCTTACATGGTTTATCTTTCAGCAGATAACCGTCGCACACTTTATCTTTCAATATATTAACTCACAAAATTCACCTTTCCAACAGATTACAATTCAGAGTTTACCTTTCCACATTAAATTCCAATTTGCCTCTCAACAGATTACAATAGAAGGATTACCTTTCCACGGATTACTTTCAAGTTGACCTGAAAACAGATCAAAATATAATTTCTACCTTTCAACAGATTAAAATAAAGTTTATCTTTCGACAGAGTGTAATCTAAATATTTCTTTTCAACAGATTACATTACAAAGGTAACCTCAAAATCGAGGAAGCGATTTAACATTCCAGTAATGAGGAGCGATTCTCAAACCACGCGAAGAGAATTTTCCAAAGACATGAAAGTCTCCAACAGGGATTCAAACTACCAGTTGTGGCCTAACCCTCCTATAAGGTGCTCTTTAACCGATAACATATAGGCATAACGACCTTGTCTACTAGCTGTATTTCCAGTCACTGGGAGGAAGAAAGGGGTGGAGGTTATAGCATCAAGAAAAAAAATAATCAATGTAATTTTCTTCATCTCCGACAGAGCGATGTGTGAGTACGACGGTCCAGGCTCCGGGGTACGATGGTCCGGGCTCCGGGGTACAAGCCGGCATTCACTTCTCTGACTTGTAGTTATTTACAATATTCACCGACCGAGCGCAACACTGTCCTGAGCCAGCGTGCAACACTAAGATGAGCGCAACACTGTCCTGAGCCAGTGTGCAACACTACGATGAGCGCAACACTGTCCTGAGCCAGCGTGCAACACTAAGATGAGCGCAACACTGTCATGAGCCAGCGTGCAACACTATGATGAGCGCAACACTGTCCTGAGCCAGCGTGCAACACTAAGATGAGCGCAACACTGTCATGAGCCAGCGTGCAACACTATGATGAGCGCAACACTGTCCTGAGCCAGCGTGCAACACTAAGATGAGCGCAACACTGTCCTGAGCCATGATAAAACACTACGATGAGCGCAACAATGTCCTGAGCCAGCGTGCAACATTACGATGAGCGCAACACTGTCCCGAGCCATGATACAACACTACCCTGAACGTAACACTGTCCTGAGCCAGGATGCAACACACAGCGCTGAACAGCACGTAACTCACACAACTCGTCCTTCGTATTTCTACACCTTCCTGCGGTGAGCGCTACGCGAGAGCCCTTCTCGTTGGCAAACTCTCGTCTCGTCGTCAGTACTCATGAATTAGCACTCAAAAAAAAAAAAAAAACTAAACCACCAATTGAGACTTTAACAGATCTCTTAACCCTCGTACGTGTTCCAGATCACCAGCCCCGTAACGCAGAATCGGAGGAACAGTATCATTGTGAGCGGGTCATGATGACCTTTTGACTACCACAATCACTCCAGGTAATCGCGCTATCTCGGATGCACGTCGTACGTCATATCTACACACACACACACACACACACAGGTCTTCCCCCCTCCTTACACCTAACGTCTCTACTACAGCCAACCCCGCAGATGGAGAGAACTACGACACCCTCTTTTTTCAAACTCTCAACCAAAATCAGGGCACTCAATCTACCATCGCCTCGCCTCGCCTATGAAGATTTCTTCATCATCTCCTCCTCCTCCTCCTTACTGTTTCATCGCCTTCGCCTCCTCCTCCCTCCAAACACATCAGAATTTACCCACTAACCTCGACCCAACACAGACCTTCCCCCCTCCCTCACCACTCTGCCCTGCTAACTCACTCATTCTTTCTCTCAAGACCTCCACCTTTGTTTCCATAAGTCCAAACCTACTCAATCCTCCCCCACCACCACCATCATCCCATTAGCCCCATTACTCTCTTCGGAAGTAGCGTGACCGTAACAAATTCCATTATCTGACTCAACATCATCATGTCTTGACTCACGATCCTCTGGTGTCGTTCGATCTGCCGAGCCGCAAGGTACGGATAACCCACCACACCGACGTCCTCTTGGACTGTGCCACAGCCCAAAGTTGCTCCTGAAGAAGGTGTCATTGTAGGGCCCCAGATGCACTCATTCATTAGCGTCAATTAAGCGCTGCTGTGAGTAAGATGATGTGGAGGGGGAAGAGAGAGAGAGAGAGAGAGAGAGAGAGAGAGAGAGAGAGAGAGAGAGAGAGAGAGAGAGAGAGAGAGAGAGAGAGAGAGAGAGTTGGAACAAGGTCTAGTTAAGCCGGTGATTAATTACTCCAGGCGAAAGTCTGGGTAAGAGTGACACTTGTGGAGGTAAGAGGGAAGTGGGCAAACCCGGCGGCCGGGTCAGGTTTGGCCCGACGCGGGTGTTTTGGCTGACTGGTTGTGACCCGCTCGGTTGTGACCCTGCTCTCACCTCTCTTGCTGTTTGTTATCTGGTCTTATTTCTCCGTACTCGACCCGAGTCACGTTTTCCATCGGGTCTTCATTTCTATCATCTGTGTGAGTGTCTGTGTGGACGTGTGTCATACTGCATTTCTCTCCCGTGTTAATGATATCTTTCGGTCTCGTCTCGTACTCTCCTCCCTGCTTCTCTTTTCTTCCCTCCCTCCCTGCCACTCTCCACGCCCTCGAGACCCAGACAGACAAGCAATGACCCTCCACTTTTCCCCTTCCCTCTCACGTGCCCAGAGCCAAACCCAAAGCCCTTTCACACTCCCTTAATTCTTACCACTCTCTCTCTCTCTGTTCCCTCCAACCACACCTGCTCTAATATTCTACTTCCGTCTATAAGAGGTGCGTAGGGAGGTTATCTTCTGCTTTACCATCTTGTCTCCATCTATGTAGATTAAGAATTACGATAAGTTAGTGATTATATACCATCAAGGTCTTCTGCTATCTGGCTCTCCCATGTACTGCTTATTTACCCCTTCTCCATCTATGTAGATAAGGCATTTCGGATCCTAGTCATGTCCTCTATAGAAAACCTCGTCAAAGACCATCAGGTCCTCTGGCGTCTGTCCTCCTCCCCTCCACGTACCCTTCTCTCGTGTGTCTGTTCTCCCCCACCCATCCAGCTCTGGCACCCTCCCTCGCGCGTGTACGAGAGAAGGAGAACTCGATGATAAATGAATATTCATTGCTGTGTGATAGCGCTTAAGAATAAGTGGTCATGCGATGCTATCGCTCGCGGGAGGTGATATACACACATACCAGTTTCTTCTTCTTCTTGTTCTTCTCCTTCTTCTTCTTCTTCTTCCTCTCGACGCTGAGGTATACCCAATATACTTCGCGTTGTGATATATCATGATGGTATCGCTCCTCGGTATAATTAAAATCAAGGACTTAGGGAAAAAAAAAAGGGAAAAAACTCAGAAGGATGTTCTTTATCAAGACCTTGTGCTGTCGCGAGGAGGCGCTGGATGTCAACGGGTTGAACGCCTCAACCACAGTCGGGAACTTTCACCAATCTTCCTAGTAAGACTAATTACCATCATCATAACTACCCTTCCTTAACTCACTCACGACGACGTCTCTCGTGTCCATAGTTACTGTCCTAGATGACCACAAAGACGTCACAGATATACTTCACAGAAAACGGATCGCCATGACTTAGTGACAAATTTATTTCCCCCGGGAAAAAAAAAAAAAGAATTTATTCCCCGAAAAAAGAGATATGTATTACCCACGCAAAAAAAAAAAAATCTTCAAATTCGTTTTGTAGATTTATAGAGCAACATGAGATCAATATCTTCCACAGAGGTACGGCAAATAGCCTAACGAAACACGGCGGGAAAGTGGTTCATGAGTTAAGGCCGTAGGAGCCATCTGTTGGCACAAACAACCCATGGAGACGTGGTCGGTATCATCATATCAAACAAAAGAGAACGGCCGGTTAGCGCTGGGTCAAACACCATTTGGGAGAACCGGTAAACACTGGATCAAACGACGCACGTCAAACCAGTTTTAAGCCTTCGGTTAAACTAAGGCAGATAACCTGATAAACTTATGTGTGCAAGATAAATATAAGAACAGTAAAAAAAAAAAGTATGAATAAAAAAAAGAAAGAACTTGTGCATCATGATAAATAAAGACAGACGTGGAATATTCCTTACGCTATGTCCAACAAAAAAGAAAGAACTTGTGCATCATGATAAATAAAGACAGACGTGGAATATTCCTAACACTATGTCCAACAAAGTCTTACGCCAAGACAATGATCTCAGCCAAGCTACAGCCTAGCCCAAGCTCCCAGCTTATCATCAACTTCTTGAACGTACGAGTTGGAATCCTATTTACAGGGTGTCCCCCCCAAAAAGAAAATGTACTCACTTTTTGACACCCTGTAACTCACAGTTTTTTTTCTATTTAATTAATTTCAATCATTAATCTTGTTTCTAAGTCAATAAACACTGCATCTATTGTCATTTAGAGAGTGAGTACACATTTTGGGGGGGCTTCTGCCATTTTTAGGGTCAACTGGATCTCAAAAAAATTCAGAGATAGGGTGTCAAAGAGTCCATCTTTTGGGACACCCTGTATATATATATATATATATATATATATATATATATATATATATATATATATATATATATATATATATATATATATATATATATGGCGTGAGCAACTCCCCCAACCACCACCACCACCTGATGCCACCCCTGGTATAGGTCCTCTGTTTTCTCAATGTCTGGTCCCCTCCGTTTTCTTTGATCTCCAGGGTAGCCGCAAGGTCTTGGTACCTTTAGTCCTGGTGGAATTTCGAACTTCTGCATTTCTATTCTTTCTGTAAATGGCTACGAGTTTCTACGTCGTGGGTTAAGTCGAGTGACCCCAGAAGGTTCTTCCTCTACCAGCAGGGGTGAATTAATTGGTTATGAGTACTATGGGACTTAATCATTAAGGCCGTCAAGGTCGAGGTATATATAAACGTACATAAACCACCGCCGTCATGACACCTTCATCTGGTATTCAAGATAAACCTAAGTCCATCAACACCCTCACTCTGCATGTGGCCCTTGACGTGGTGGGGAGCAGTGTAGTCCTCCGCTGATTACTTCCCTCAAATGAAACCTTGGTGTCGCGACGGAGACTCTCGGAGGATGTCCACCTCCCCCAGGAAGGGGTGAGTGATCCTCATCAAGAAGGACCTCTCACTTCTGACGATGGAGGTCTCGAGTCTCGAGGCAGGATGTGACCGCGTCGTCCACTTACAGGTCGAGGACGACCTACTTTGTCGAGAAAAAGATCGATATTTTGTACTTCTGGAATTCTGGTTTAAATATTTAGACACAAGGTGTTTCATCTACTTCTTAAATAATAAAGTCTTTTAGAAATAATTAGAATTAACGAGAACGACTTCCTTTACCCTTTGGCGAGAATGCTGGACAGTGTATGTATACAAGGATGGCTATGTCTGAACGTCTGTCGGTATGACAATATATCAGATGCGCCGTAAAACATCCCTCGAGACCCGAGTTCTCGACGACCTCCGTCAGGTCAAGAGGTCAGGTGAGGATCGGGCGACCCCTGACGATTGTGTCAGACATGCAACTTCGTATTTCATCTTCCTGCAGTTTCCTTATCGAGTGATCGAGAGACAAGCACATACGGCCCAGCCATCTCCAACTGACTGACGATTCCACTCCTCGCGCACGACGGTGTGACCCCGGAATATGACGACCTGACCTTTGACCTGACCCTCTAAATTGGTTTCTATGAAAACGAGTTACGTTATATGCCAGCAAACACTCATCCGAGGAGGTATGTCAAAATCCGTTGTTAATGGCCAAGCACATGCTGTCGCTAATGGTCAAACACTGGTAGTAGCTAACTAGCCAAACACTGGTTATAGCTAATGGCCAAACACTGGTTGTAGCTAATGGTCAACAATGGTTGCACCTAATGGAAACGTCATTAGCTGGAGAAGCACAGGTGATACTGCAGCTAATTCCTTGTGAATTCCAGTTGACCTACGCAAGCAGAGGAGTAACAGTCGTTGAAAATCACTACGAAATGTCAAGACGTAAAAATTAAAAATAATGATACTGTAAAGCACAGCAGAAGAACCTAGCAAGTCTGTCTAGTCATTCCGAATTTATACGGTCATCTACCCCAAGCAGTCTGCAGAAAGTTTACTGCCTTGCTGGAAACCGAAGGTGGTGACTCGGTGGCATTTCTTTCTGTGGAACTAATGATTCAGTGTTAAGGGCAAGACCTTTGTCACTGCTACCGCTAATTTGATTCCATTTTGTTTTTCTCTTCTGAGGAACTGATTATTCAATCTTAAGGGCAAGACCTTCAACATTGTTACACTAACTTGCTTGCATTCCTTTCTGGGGAACAAATGATCCAGGATTATGGACAAGACCTTTGTCACTGCCAGTGGTGGTGTTCCTGTCGAAGAAGATATGTCACCCTGCTCCTGATATGGTTCACCTCGGATGCTTCCTGCAGACGAAGAGATACCAACCAGGCGGGCTGACGGGCTTTGCAAATTGCGGCCTCTAGTTGGCAGGATGGACGAGCCGGGCTCTCCCTGCTTCAGTAGGGCTTTAGACCGATGATGTACACGACTCCTCCAGCACCGACAAGGGTCATCTGCGTGAGTTTTCCAACACCGTTGGGGGGTCATCTACAAGAATCTTTCAGTCCAGACCGGATCGTCTGGTCGAGTCTTCCACCATCTCTGACCTCACCTACACAACCCTTCCAGCACGTACGACCTCTTTTCTATGAAATCCAGCCTACGGGTTCGTCATTACCGTGTCTTCCAGCATCCACCAACTAATTTCCAAGGGGCTTGCAGCACACACTACTTCTGCACAAACTTTCCAGCAGCAACCAGCTCACCTGGACGAATCTTCCAGAACCTATATTGTACTTCTGATGACTGGCTGGCATGGCAGAGAAACTATGTCTCGCCCAAAACCGTGAAAAGTTTACGAAACTTGAATACGAAGCAAATGGTGTCGCCAGGATAGATGACACGTTTGTGACAGCAAATCCGTGTTTCAAGAGATCCATGAGATGAAAGCACAGACCTCAGCCCTACATTTCCATGCATTCGGCTGGATTCCAGTCCAACACTTCCATGTACAATATCCATCAAGCATCAGGCATGCTTAATCTCACAAGACTGTTACTTGAAGATCGCCACCCTCACCACCTACCTAGACGCTCTTCGTCTCAATCCCAGCCTGGGACTGACTGACTGATCCCAAGTGGTACCGACTTCCCAGACTTCAGCATTCCGTTAGAATTCTGACACTTGTGGTCGTACAGATGGTCAGAAACTGAAATGCTCGAAGACACTCCAGCGTGTCACTTTATCGTGATGGAGGAGGGATAAGGCATACATGATGCTGATGAAGAAATGTCGCATTTTCGTAACCTCGACACACCACTCCCGCCATCATGTATGTCTGCATTATATCATCAACGGTGCTATGAACGGATTGAATATACAACCTCCGTGACCTTTCCCAGACTCGGGTTAAAAGTGAAGCCAATTTGAAGGAAAATCGAGATTTCATACGAATACCGAGTTCAAAATAAATGGCATTACTTGTAGTCGATGTATCCAGCATAGAAATGAACGGATATGAGGTAAGTCAGTAAACTTTGACCCTGCAGCCAATATAAGACCAAATCCACCTTGGAATTCGTCTAAAATACATCGATATTCCCACACACGAGTATGTCAAAACGTTCTGATTATTTTCCATTTTACTTTAGCTCTTCAGAAGGTCCTCAGCTATCAGTGCGGTCAGCTATCTCGTCCACTCCAATCTTTGGTAGACATAACCATTTTCCTTCAGTTCTGCTACGCCCAATGGGGGTCTCCTTGCTTAGGGCATACTACGTAAGTCCACTTCATCCTTTTCCTTTGGTCTAATCTACCTCTAGTGGTTCCTAGTCACCCAGGTTGTTAAACCCATATTCTCTAGGCAACTCTCCCTTCCCAGGTCCTGGCTTTCTAGACGTTAAAACCATCTCTGCGTTTTTATTGACTTGTTCTCTATAATGATCCTCAGAACCTCCTAGTTTATTCTGCATCTGCTCATTATATCTTTCATTCTACAGTCATTTTTCTTCCCGCTCGCCCAGGGCAATCACTCCAGGAGTCGGATGCCTCTTACAAACTCCTTTCTTTTTTATATTATCTCTCGTCAGTCCAATAATGTACATCAGCTGTGCGTTCCACAACTTCTCTCACGACCTGTGTCATCTTCTCTTCTCTGTAGTTTTTTTTTCTTCATACCAGTGTCTATATATGCAAGAGGTAACAGGGGAGAAAACTGTACATTTCCGTGTTTAACACCAGTAGTAAAATCAAGCCACGGTTCGTTTTCTTATCGTATTCTCCCATTAAATAAACAAGATTTGTACAACTTGTTCGAATCTGTTTTCAGTCTCCGTCTAATTATTTTCCTCGTTTCTGCACCACCTCCTCCTCCTCACCAACAACAATTCAGTCCTTGATACCAACTCATACAATCAACATATGCAGAGATGTGGCAGGATCAACCTTTGACCCGGTATGACTCGTAGTCTGTCTTCAGAGACAATGTTCAGACGCACACGTCTAGCGTAGCGAAAGCTCAGTCAACATATGTGTGTATAGCCGCGACTCCACGATGCTAACAAGCCAGCCAGGTTATTTAACAAGGAGGCGATGACCAAACAGGCCCGTAGTATAAAAAAAGGGGGGAAAAAATATATCTCTTGGATCTAACGACGAAAAGGATCTTCCAAGCTATAAAACCATATTAGCCAGGGAGGCGTTCTCTCTCTCCAGTCTGACACACAGTGGGGCGGGCTTGCCAACACCTTCCCTGGATCAAAGAGAGACTCTCTGCCCCGGGTCCACAACTCTCTTGTCTTGTCGTACGGCGCGAATCTCCAACACCCACACCAACTCGGCAACAATGTACCCTGTCTTATGATCCCCCCGGAGAATTACGATAAAAATTTTATTACTCCGAAAAATCTTTGAAAATGGGAATATCTCAAGATTTCAACGCACACGAAGATAGATTTAAACCAAACGCATAACGAGACACGATCTCTTTTTCTTTTCTCATCTTCGACGGAATAATTTTGCACCCTGGTGTTAATCATTGATTTATACTGACACTTTGAGTTAATCTCCTCGAAAACATTAATTAATTTCTAATAAAATACCCCTTGATATCAACTGAAAAAGTATTATTAATTTATACTGACGAAAATATATTAATTTCCAACAGAAAATATAAATTTCTACTGAAATATTAACTGAATTCTTTTGAAATATAATCAATTTCAACAGAAATGTTAATCAATTATTACCGGAATACTATACACTGCAGACAGACTCAAAGAATCGACGAAGATGTGGTATGTATCACCTTTCATATGTAATAAATCACTCATTTATTCTGTTTTCCTCCATGTCGCTGTTTTGAATTGTACATATATGAGTATGTTTGCGTTTTTTTTTCCTCCGATATCGTTCGGCATTTTAGAACGCATCAAAAAAAAAAAAGTGACAAAGAAAACATAATCTTGGTTTGGGAAATGTTTCTAAAAAAAAAAAAACGGAGTTAACACCATACGAAAGAAATTTTCGTCAAAACTTAAACAGTAGAAAACGGAGAAGTTACTCCCACATACACCAGAACGACAGAAACTTCAAAATGGAGTGGTTATTCCTACACAGACCTCACACTACGACAGAAACTTCAAAATGGAGTGGTTATTCCTACACAGACCTCACACTACGACAGAAACTCCTTGTGTCTGTTCATGCTGGGATGGGAATATCAAACAGACGAATTCCATGGACATCATATTATGGCGTGATGGCACTCACCCTTATTCCAGATTCCTCGACCTTTATCAACACGACGGTACGACCCCTTGGGTGTGATGGCCTAAGCCAATTCACCCGACCCCTCGATCGTCAGGTTAAAAGGCCAGGCTATTATTATACCCATGGGTCGTACCGTCGTGTTCATGCGTCGTACATTCGTTCTCAAGGCATTTTATGACGGGGGTGGAGTTGGTTGGTTCCCTCACCCTCGGGAAGCCGTATTCTTACATGCCAATATTCCACGAATTTCCGAGGAAGAACCAGGGGTCTAGTGAGGTACTGGACGCGGTAATGCAGCCGTGTACGAAAAATGGTGTTGTGTCCTAATTGTAAAAGTCGTAATGGCGCGTGGTTCAGCTCCGACAAAAGAAGTGCGACTCCAGGAAAGATCTTATCGACTCAGAATTTTGATTCGTTCTAATCTGGCCACATTATCGTAAGTTGATTTATGGTTTGATATTTATGAAGATATATGAAAAGAGACGACTTTAAATCCTAACGGAATTAAGGTATTGAATATCTTGATCTATGAATAACATAATTTTCTTGAATATCCAAATAAGTGAATATCGTAATCTTTCAAAAAATCTAAAGGAATGATGTAAATAAAGAAACCAAAAATATTCCCGATTCTAAATCCTAAAACAAAACAGGGCAAATGATAATCAAAACGCACTGACACTTCTTCAGCAACGGTGTATATATCAACGCATATGTGCAACGAATTAATCTCAGAAATCAAAACATTCACGTGGAACTCATCCGATATTGAGATGAGTCTCTCATCACAGAGGGAGTGATTGTCGTAAATCCTTCCTTTGTAAAATTGAAACATATCTTCAAGTCAGAGAGAGAGAGAGAGAGAGAGAGAGAGAGAGAGAGAGAGAGAGAGAGAGAGAGAGAGAGAGAGAGAGAGAGAGAGAGAGAAGTATTAGAATGAACTTTAAGGAACCACAGTGTACATGAGCTTATTATCCACTAGTACTGACAAATGAAAATCAGGAACATATGTTAGAACACACACACACACACACACACACACACACACACGAAACGTGGCCCCACGAGTGTAGATCTCCCTCCTTTTACAGTACAAATAGGCAGTCTCACACACACACACACACACACACACACCATCCCCTCCACAAGCCTCACTCTACAAAAAGGGTCTGACCAAACATGGTAACCTCATCCTCGTTCTCAGAACAAGTTTCACGGCTGCTGTCCTCAAGTTCTTGCGGTTCAGTGAGTAACATGTGAGAGATCGAAGGCAACAGTTCGAGGATGCTGACTGCCAAATCTTCGAACGCTACATACAATATAAGTCGACGACCTGTGTCTGACGCTGAAGCTGAAGGGAAGGGATTCAAAACCTCTTTTTTTTAGAACCCTTCTCAGCCACGCTGAGGATTCAGTCCCATGGGAAGAGCTCCGTATTAGACTTAAGAGCCAATTCTTTTCTAGCAAAACTCGCACGAGTTACCTTTGAAGTGTTTTTGTCTCTATAGCAAAGACTTCCATTGTGGGTTGGTGCCCGTTGTAAAAAAAAAAAAAAAAACTAGGTTAGCGGAGCCAAATCCAGCAATCATTCACTAATTCAGTGACCTCTGATCATTAAGCCAAGTACAGACCGAACCTACTTTCGAACTTCGCAAAAAAACAAGCTAATGACACATTCGTCTAGTGAGTCTACGTCACAGTGAAAGGAGTTAGCCGCAGTGTTATGACCAAGTTAGCTGTGTCACAGTCATAGTGTTAGCTGTGTTATGACTACCGTGCTAGCCGAGTTTACAATCACCGTGTTATACGGTCACCGTTGTTAGCCGTGTTCAAAGCAATGTGTACCCGTGTGTTATAATCTCAAGTGTCACCGTGTTACAGTCGAGTCTAGGGAAAGTTTACACATAATTTCATTCGAGGAAAATATGTCTTCATGTAATGCCCCGTCCTCTACATACCATATAATGTCTACTTTCTTCTGTCTTCATCCAGTGACCCGTCTCCTGTCTACATCCAGTTATCCGTCTCCTGTCTACATCCAATTAACCGTCTCCTATCGACATAAAAGTTACCCTTTCTCCTTCCGTCTACACCCAATCAAACCGTCTCTTTCTGCTCCCAATGTGCGTCATGTAGACCGTCCAAATCACCCCTTATCCCTGCAGAGCTCCCTACCCTCCTGCAGGATAGGACCTTTCTGACATGCCTCGTCCCACTCTGATCTACCCATCCTCAGCAGACTCGGGTCTGCCTAATCTCTCGTGTACCCTCTCAACATACTCAAGTCGAGTCCTTCATCTTCATCAAGCCTACTCAAAGTCCAGCCTTTTCCATGTGGCCTTAGACCATCATAGACGTCGAGCCTTTCCACTCATTTGCACCCATCCCTCTTACGTCCTACATTCCTACCTGCCATTATTCTCAATTCGTAACCAAATCATAGCAAATCAATCTCCATTGCTTATACTTTCAAATTTTTACGGCACGCGCATGTTTCATTTTCCTCCTGCTTGGGTAGACGAGCGTGGATAGTGTGTCTTTTCTAGTGAGGGTGAAAAGACGGGGTTCGACTCCTCTTGTGGCGCTGTAACGAAAGCCACCAATGGCTCGGGGTTGCACAACGGGTAGGCTGTCACGGTGCGTGTGTGTGTGTAATGAGGAGCGAGTTGAAACCATAGCTAACACCCTCCTGCAGGTGTATGATGGGTGGGTAGTCACGATGCTAAGCAGTTCTAAGAGATCTTCTTTCTTACCTGCTTGCGCATGAAGGTATACGACCCTACCGGTCCTTGAGCATGACAGCACGACCCTTAAGCATGAGGGGTACGACCCTTTTAGGATAACGAGTACGGTCTTTGATAAGGGAGGTACGACCCTTGACTAAGGAGGTATGACCCTTGAGCATGACATTACGACCCTTGATCATGACGGTACGACCCTTGCGCAGAGATACGATCTTCAGGCATGACGACAAGACCCCTTAAGCATGATGGTACGACGCTTGAGCATGACGGTACGACGCTCGGGCATGACGGTACGACGCTTGGGCATGACGGTACGACGCTTGAGCATGACGGTACGACGCTTGGGCATGACGGTACGACGCTTGGGCATGACGGTACGACGCTTGAGCATGACGGTACGACGCTTGAGCATGACGGTACGACGCTTGGGCATGACGGTACGACGCTTGAGCATGACGGTACGACCCTATGGTACTAAAATCTCTCGGCCTTCTACCTGACCCTTGTTGGTCAGGCAGGAAACCACGCCTCGAGCCCGACTGTTGGACTTTCGAGTGGAACGGTCGTACCATCGTACTGACGGATTGCACCGTCGTGTTCAAGGATCGTACCGTCATGCTGAAGGATCGTAGTGTCGTGCTCAAGGATCGTACCGTCGTGTTCGAGGATCGCTACCGTCGTGCTGAAGGATCGTACCATCGTGTTGACGGATCGTACCGTCGCGCTGAAGGATCGTGTTGACGGATCGTACAGTCGTGTTGTTGAAGCATCGTACCGTCGTGCTGAAGGATCGTACCGTCGTGTTCCAGGATCGTACCGTCGTGTTGAAGGATCGTACCGTCGTGTTGAAAGATCGTACCGTCATGTTGACGGATCGTACCGTCATGTTGACGGATCGTACCGTTGTGCTCAAGACACTAATGTTCATTTCTTACAGTATTCTAAATTCCCTCACAACCCACCTAGAGCGACTTCGCTGTTCCACCCACCAGTACACGGCGTACATCTAACAAACCCGATCTTCCATCTTATTCTCCATATCATCCATACACGACATACATCACCGTCCCCAACCACAATTCGACCTCAACACCGTCCATTTATTTCTTTGTTTATCTTCTTACATAATCTACTTTCTTCTCACTTACTGAACGACTCTCTCTCTCCCTCCAACAGCCCCCCTACCTACTACTACTACTACTACACACACACACACACACTCACACATTTAATACACTTTGGAGTACATTCCTCTCCAGCCATGTTAAGCTATTTACCAGTCTTCACATAGAACAAATACTTTTAACTTCTCGATTATGTCATCAACAATAATTCTCGTAGAGAAAATCGAACTAAATATCTTAAATCATTTACCCTCAACCAACCTGCACTCTTATGAGTTCTCTGGTTTACCCTCACCCAACCTACACTCTTATGAGCCTACACTCTTAGGAGTTCTCTGGTTTACCCTCACGCAACCTGCACTCTTGTGAGTTCTCTGGTTTACCATACCCCAACCTGCACTCTTATGAGTTCTCTGGTTTACCATACCCCAACCTGCACTCTTAGGAGTTCTCTGGTTTACCCTACCCCAACCTGCACTCTTATGAGTTCTCTGGTTTACCCTCACCCAACCTGTCCTCGTATTAGTACTCTGGTTTACCCTACCCGAACCTAAACTCTTATGAGTTCTGTGTCACATATGTGGCGTATATGATAAACTATTAATAAACTAAAATGGTTAACTAGTCCCTCTAGAATTTTCGCACTCATCATTAAACCTTTATTTACCGTAACCCAGCTGCTGACTCCACCTACCCAACTCCTAATGGCAGCGTCGCTCTTCCCAAACTCTCTCACAAATTTTGCTAAACCTCCTCGAAGACCATCTCGTCTCTTGTCCCCCCCCAATATCATCAAAGACTGAAATAACATCAGCAGTTAAGGTCATAACACAAGATCGGCCGAGTCAATAAAACCGGGGGATATATATACTGGCCACTTCTTCGTCGGGGAACAACATGAGGAAATCGCCACGTCAGGCCCCCGCACACGTTCTCAAGCCCGGCTTCCCCATCCAATCCAGGCTTCTGAGCCTTAGAAAAATATTGATCTTAACAGATATACGAGCCGTAAGGTGAACGCAACGAAGGAGGGATTTATTTTCTAGACAATTTTCAGTGGCAGGAAGCAACGTCTGGCTCCAGGAAGAGACGTAAATTCAGGTGAAATGACGTCTATACGTCGACTGGGTAGCCTATCGCTGCTTCGATGCCGACATGCTCCTCCCAGCTCAGCGATAAGTCGCGTCAACACTGCTAATTATTGGCTCTGACGTCGCCGTCCAGGACCGGTCTGGGAGACGCCTCGTCCTTCGTCAGGTGTTGACAAATGGCGTGGCGGAGAGACCCTCCTGTTGACTCGGTGGGGTGCTGGGGTGACGTGCCCGCCTCCACTCTGGCACACAGGCAGGGCGGCGCCGGGAGGAGGAGGAGGAGGAGGAGGATGGGTGTCGGCGGCGAAAAGAGAGGTGGGGGGACGAGAGTGTTGGTCAACCTCTTTACAAGGGAGAAAAGCTGGGTCGGCTCTCCTTGTGTGTGTGTGTGTGTGTGTGTGTGTGTGTGTGTGTGTGTGTGTGTGTGTGTTCTCTCTTTAATCACATAATTACGTTACTTGCATAGCAGTAAATACCTCAACGTGATGGGACAGGCCAAAGACTGGAGTGTGATGCTGAAGGCTTGAATATCCACCATCCGTACCTTAGGTTCAGATCGAGACAATGTAGAATCACTACAAGAAGCTCTCGTACCTTGCATGGGATCAAGGGATTGACGCCTCTTTCAGTTCAGAGGAAAGAGGATTTGTGATCTAATGAAGTCCCTCACTGGATTTAAAAGCTCGACGATCTATACTGCTCATAAACCATCCAAGAGCCTTAGTGATGTAAAGACGGCAAGTCTATAGTTTTCAAACGTTTGTCTGAATATTCGTAGATACGGCATTTCCGTAAACAGTATCCCATCCTTGTATAATTTTGCACCAACGATCTCCTTGGGACGCTTCAACACTATAAGGTCCTTAGGATCAATGAGTCACGCGATCTTAACCCGAGTCAGCACGAGATAAGGTATTGGAACACATGATTTAATCCACAATTGGAGAAAAGGTCTACTCTCGCTTCGTATGAACCCCTCTCATACAGTTTACAATACTATATATCTATATGAAATTACCTTTACAGAACCTTGTTTTCTTGTATACACTGAGATCTGGGCCAGTGCAGCTTGTACTGTGTATAAAGGAGCAAGTACAGGGCATGAGATGGAATAAGTCGAAAATATTAAGAACCCATTTTCTAAATATCTTATCTTGTTGTAAACGCAGTAGTAATCTGTGACTGGTAAACGACCCCACACTCCTTTCACGTTTGGAAACCTGTTCATCACAATGCGACGACTGGAAGTGATGAACGTTTTATGAATTACAGCCCACAACACCTTCACTATTAACGTTTCTGTGGGTAACCCCCCCCCCCCTCCTCACACAAACACACACACACACACACACGCACACGTGGAGCCTGCAAGACATGACAGGGCTAATCAGCTAGTTAAAACAGCAGCAGTGAGGTCGGACAACCTCTTCAGGACTCAAACTGACAAAGGCGACTTTAAAAGCTCGCCTCAGCCAGGTGGCGGCGGGAAGAAAAGAAGAAATTCACCTTCGAGGTGAAATCGTAAAATCCCTTTCAGAACGTTAATACGGGAGGAGAGGATTTCCAGTCCTCCGCTCTCGCCCCACTTAGTTACCCTTAACACGACACGCAAGACATAAATGTGTAATATTTCACCGTATCATATATTGTCTTGGACAATCACACGTATACCAAATGGCGTCTTAACTTCGTCTCTTCGATGTATATCAACTGACTGTTATATTTCTCTCTTGTGTCTCCCCTGATGATGTGATTATTACACGAAAGAGCACTTGGGAACTTATCGTGTTTCATATCCCCCGTGGACTCATAGGAATATATATATACACACACACACACACACACACACACACACATATATATATATATATATATATATATATATATATATGTGTGTGTGTGTGTGTGTGTGTGTGTAACACAGCCGACTCATAATAAGAGAGAAATGTGTCTTATTTACAGGTTCACACACAAGAAGCTGACACGTTGGATCTCTTAGATCGATTATCAGTCCATCACGACCTGTGTCCTTGACCTTAAGACATATCTGTCGATACCACCCTCCTGCCCCCGCGTCATTTTCATGCTCGATTTAAAGTCATAATTACCGGGGAGGACTTAGATATACTCGCCACGATATGTGATTACTGTGGGTCCGAGATACACGGCTTCGTGAACCATCTCTGTGATGTCTGGACCGACGGCTGAGAACCCGGAGTGGTGGTGGCAAGCGCTTCGAATCATTGAGTTATCAGCGTTCTCGACTCTTCGCTGGGAGATCGGTTCGTTGGTTCGGACCCTGCCGGGCTTCGAGATAATGAAGCAAACAAAGGCCGCTTGGGAGCTGTTATTTAGAGAGATATATGATGGTCGGCTCGTCACGAGTCCCCACTTTACCACTGGCTGATCACTTCCTTTATAATAACTGTGAGATGTTATCGCTGAACCAGGGAGACGAAGAGATCAGCGAGAACTCTGCAGTACCCAGGGCTGCAGTGAAAATATCAGATACACTCGGAAGCAGAAAGGCATTCACTTGCTCGCTACACACACACACACACACACATATGCCGTTGTGCTGCGCAGTTAGACCTGCACACAAGGATGTCATGGCGGGGGTTCGAGACCCGGACATGGCAGTCGGCCTCAAAGCCAACCAGCTGCTCGACCTTATCTTTACGGGCTTCCGTGGTGTAGCGGTTAGCATCGCTGACCATGATTCATGCAAGGGCGCGCCGGGATTCGAATCCCAGAAACGGTAGACGACCCAAAGAGATCCCAGCTGTTCATCCTCCCCTCAGGGCTGGTCGATAAATGGGTACCTGCTTAGGCTGGTGTGTGTGTGTGTGTGTGTGTGTGTGTGTGTTGATGTGCGTGTGTGCGTGCGTGCGTTGTCTGCACACTTAAGTGAAAAACAGTACGTAAACAAGATTAAGAGACGGGGCAACACGAGTTTTTACACTCTCCTCGTATTACACACATAACTGTCACAAATAATACACACACACACACACACACACACAGCGTGGTACAAAAAGATGCTACCAGTCACATGAGGGCATCAATGAACGTACATCTATCAAATCAGAAATAGAACCTAACATCATTGTAACAAAATTACGTTATTTCCTTCAAGTTTTTAATGACACCATTATGATAGCAATATTAACTGACGATTAACACGTTCAATGTATATGAACGCAGGAGAGTAAACTTTAATGATATAAATCAACGCGGGAGAATAAACTTAATGATAAAAGTCTTCGTAGCTTCTACAGTTGTCAAGGAGTTTCAAGAATTCTCTCACAACGACCTGTGAGGGCCGCCCTCACACAACCCGGGAACTTATGAATATGAAAGTTTGTTGCTACCGCCTCAGTGCAAGATGACTTCAAGGGTCAATGTGGACGACTTCGAAGTGCTGAAACTGAAACCAACGTATGTAAACTTCAGGACACAACCGCTCGTTGTTTCTAATCATCAACACGTCAGTTTTCATTACATGTTAGTACCCACAGAAGTTGCGTCATATGTGTGTGTGTGTGTGTATATATATATATATATATATATATATATATATATATATATATATATATATATATATATATATATATATATAAGGATGGTGTGAAAAAATATTTTGAGTGGTCTGGGCTTGAACGTGTAGGAAGGTGAAAGGCATGCAGGAGATGGCGTGAATTGGAACGATGTGGTATAATGGAGGCGACGTGCTGTCAGTGGACGGCAACAAGGCATGTGCATCGGCCATGAGACCCATGGAAAGGACTGTGAGGGCCTGGCTGTGGACAGGGGGCTGTGGTTTCGATGTACTGCGAATGACAGCTATAGAGAAATAATGTCAAATGACAGCGATAGAGAAATAATGTCAAATGACAGCGATAGAGAAATAATGTCAAATGACAGCGAAAGAGAAATAATGTCAACGAATGCGGCCTTTCTCCGTCTGTTCCTTTTGGCACTACCCCGCTACCATGGGAAACTATAAGGATAGGTATGACAAAGACAAAGACACCTGAAACAACAGGGTCGAAAGAAGTGTCAAAACAGCAGTGGATGAATCACATAACCAGAACCATTAAACGAGACAACATATCCCATGAACAGGGTTAAAAAAAAAAAAAGTGTGTGACCGTTTTGAAGGTAAGTAGTAGCCTGATGGCATCTTAGAGCGAGCTACCAAGCGACGAGGGTGGAATGTATCCACCGAAGATATTCCTCCTCCAATGGCGAATATTTCAGCTAATGAGCTCCCGGACTTGTTTTCCCCCAAGCTCGGGTCAAGATGAACTTCACTGGCTCAGTGCAACTCGTCCAGGAACTCATTACCTGAACTTTCGACCACATTATGGCCGGTTGCCAGCCGTGATGTTGCTACCTCCCTGGCTTATGGACGCGGGAGGACATCATCAGCAAAATGATACGGAAAACGGGAAGAGAAAACGGGGAAAAATAAAAAATATAAACCTAGACTCATGAATGCTAAGAGAGTCACTGTATATCTGGGACTGAGTGACTAACAAACAAACAACGTGTTAAAAGACCTGCTATTTGAAGCAATGTATTGAAAGGGACTCAGACCGGACTTATTTAAATGACGAGCCTAAATGCATAAGGAACTATGTGGTTTAAACCCAGTGCCCATCGGGCTACGACTGCAGTTCCGCACAGGAATGAATAGAAGGGAACGCATATCACACGTCAAGTAGAACCCGAGAGAGGGTTAAGTGGTATATGACGACGCAGGAGCTACCTGACCCTGTTGACATGACCGACCTCACTCTTGGGAGGTGGGGTGAGTGGGTCACTTTCCCAAGTCGTTTGTTGTGAGGGATTTCAGTTCCAATTATACTCAGCCAGTCGGGTCTTGAACTCCCGTGTGTCTCTTTGGTTATCAGTCGCCAGAAGAACTGTCCTCAGCAAGCTCTACACGAAGCTAATTCGCCAGAGCAACTGGACTAACATATCGCTCTTGTACTGTACTGTACTCGAGAGAGAGAGAGAGAGAGAGAGAGAGAGAGAGAGAGAGAGAGAGAGAGAGAGAGAGAGAGAGAGAGAGAGAGAGAGAGAGAGAGAGAGAGAGAGCAGAGAGCAGAGAGTGTTTGTACAAGCTCATGAATCCAGAGATGAACCCTTTACTAAACAACACTGTACAACTGATGGTACGTACGTTACCATCACACATACAGAGGAACATCATCAAGACACGGATGGTGACTAAGAGCAGATCTACGTAAACTTTGAGCTACGGAAGGCTGGCTGGCTGCCACAAGTCGATGAACCATCACGATTTGAGAACGATGTATCGAACTCTCCCATCTTGGACCCGGACGAGCCCGCCGAGAGAGAGAGGAAGGAGGGTACCTTACTCGAGTTGATATACTGTCCCTTTTTTTTCTCCATTTTTTTTTTAGCCTCTTCGAGTACGTCGATTTAATCCCTTGGGTACGACGATTCAACCCTCTGAGAACGACGGCAGTCCTTCGGTACGATGACTTTAGTCGACTGATGTTAGAGTAATGGAGGGGGTTGCGTCCTCGTCCTCAATGGTTCAAGCTATCGTACTGGAGGGGCTGAGTCATCGTACTCAAGGGTCAAATCAACGTACGTGTGGGCTTAAATTGTCGTTCTCTTGGAACGACAGAAGTGCACATGTAGGAAAGCGGGCAGGACACCGCGTTCTAAACCAAGATGACGAATGTTCAAGTCCACATACAGCTCTGCACTCATTCATATATATATATATATATATATATATATATATATATATATATATATATATATATATATATATATATATATATATATATATTCACTCTCCCTTCTCCCAGACGACGCTATGCTCGTTAGCGTGCGATAGTGCGACTGTAACAAATGATGTGGATACAGCGAACCTGTTAAACTCGTTTCACTCGTATGTATTGTCTGATGAACCACCTGTTGAAGAAACCCTACCGCTAATGGAGCGAGGACCTGTCAACGGCTGAGGGGGGTGTCCAACGTGACCTCCGACATCACAGCTGCCACGTTGATCAACATAACCTGTTAACAAGGGTGAGTAAGCCTGACAAAACCCATGTTGGAATATAAACAGACTCTCTTCGCTATCAAAGTCCTCACGTCGCCCCCACTCCTCGTAAGACTGAAGAAAAATGCCTATGGGTCTTCACAGACACAGGCAATCCCAGAAGAGCACACGGAAACAGAAATAATCATTTTTGTTCACAGACGTTCGTGTCAAACCAAACCAAAGACGAGAGACGTGATCCCACATCACACACACACACACACACACACACACACACACTTTCTAAATCAACATCAGCATTGGATGACTGGCTCTGTAAGACGTAACTACAGTCGTTATTGTCGGCTAAGCATCAGAATACACGTCCTGAGGATGGGTCATCCGGTTGAGTGAGAGGAACTTGTGATGCCCTACAAGGGGTTTCCAGCAGCGACCCGTTTCCCTCTCCCCCCCAAAGGTTTGATAAGGATTTATCTGCTGCTGACAAACTCGAACGTGGATGACGCTTAAACATGTCACTGAAAAATGTTTTCTGAGGTTGACGGCTGGTGACCTAAATGATCTGTGCCATTCAAGATTGATGGAACGAAGGAGGTTTAGCAAGACGATACGATCCTTGAATACGACAGCCTTTAACCTGACCCTTAAAAGCGTCAGATTTAAGGTCACCACATCACATCAAAGGTGCGCATCCTTGTGCTGAGGAGGTATAAACATACGGCAATGTGAAGAACAGTAGTGGCCATTCAAACTCGGTGCCATCAAGGACGCGGTTATCCGAATTAGCTATGGCGTTCATTGGGTTCGTACGCCACAAAAAAAAAAAAAGGGGGATTCCAGGTCAGTCAACTGCTGAGGTGTAAGTTTAACCTCACCGCGTTAATACGCTTAAAGGTTATGTCTCAGGAACTTAGCGGATACAGGACTTTCGCCTTAATGTATCTAATAGCCTAAAAATGATCCAAACATAGTAATTCACTGGTAAGGCCAGTTAGAAGCTGGCAATACGCCATGCGCGTGCGTACTCATTCAACAGAAGGTTTAAGAACGACAAAAAGCATCGTAGACTAAAGTTTGAAGCGTTTGACGAGAAAGAATTAACTTGAGTCACTCTTCCCCTACAGCCGTTGTGAGCCGAAGGCAACATGCACATAACAATGTTAAGTATTCGATAAAAAAAAATAGAAGCTACAATAAGAACACTACTACACCGTATGCAAGAGCGCCCGGAACTTCTTAAAGAGCGGTTGACGTGTAAAAAACAAAAGAGAAACAACAGTAAATTCACCGTTAACACTTATTTCTTTTCGAATGAAACATCGGCTGGCGATATCTTCGATTGAACCCAGGACGAACGAACAACGGATCAATAAGCATCCACCTCGTGTTCTGGTAATCATGAGGGAATTGTTTTATATTTTCACCAAGTTCTTCGACCACCAGTAGAAGAAAAATGGTGCCTAGTATCTCACTGGTTACCACCACGAACAAACCATTAACACAAATCCTTGTCGTAATCTGTGCGGTGAACTTTGATTGAGTCACCCCGTGCAAGGCTGTGGTCTTATAAGGCTAAGCTAATTTGGCGCGATAGCCAATCAACAAGGGTTCAAAATAATCATCATGCACCAGTAAAGGAAATTCATGGTTAGGTTAAAGTTAGGTTAGGTCATGTTCGTATATGTAAGCTGTCCTACCAAATAGCATTACACCCTCGTGTGTAATTACACCAATGCATGGATGAAGTTTTTACAAGTTATATATTACTTCAGGGTCTCGAAATGATTTCTGAATCAATATTGACAATCATTACGGTAAGAATCATCGGGAGTTAAAGTATCAGGATCAAAGTGAAAAATTTTCCTAATATCATTCATATAAACGATTCATGTAATGGCTTTCTACCAATGTTGCAAACATCACAGGCATTTGTACACAAAATGTGTACACATGGCAATATGAGTATCATGTTCTCTAGATTTACATGAAAATATGTTACAATAGTTATTAACACAATCAATTTACAGCATAATTCTAGTAAATACAAAATACAGTCTAAAACTACAAAGTTCTACACTAAGTTACTTGCTGTTTCACCTCTAATAACTGTGTTACTGCTAATTGAAATCAAACTGTAAATATCAGATATTTGGTAATATTACTCAACAAAAGCACCGTCATTACCTATTTAAAGTGATCGAATCATTGCTAACTTGAAAGTGATAATGATAAGTAATAACTGATAATGATAAGTAATAACTGATAATGATAAGTGATAACTAATTCAGACTGCTCACATGGCCAATAATTCTCAATCGTATGTAAAAATATTCCTTAAGTATATGTAGTAACTGGTTTTACTTAAAATAAACCCCAAGTAGTAGAAATATCAAAAATATCAAAAAAAAAAAAAATTATATATATATATATATATATATATATATATATATATATATATATATATATATATATATATATATATATATATAAGCCTTGATTAATTCTATTAGGCCTAGTTAACAAGTGTATCATCACTGTCGTCTGGTTTAAGAAAATTCTGGTACAGCATGAGCCACACTGCAAATGAATAATAATAATGATGCTGCACTCGTCTATGGAAGCTGATTTACGTTATGCGTACTGACAATAATGCGATAACCGGACGCCCCATACAGTAGCCAGTGACCGGTAAGACTGCATGGGTTATGGAAAGCATGGAATGAACGAGTGTGTGGAAACACTATTTCTTACCTTGCCCATCACTTCACTCAGGTCGTGGCCAATCATTTTCACGCTCTATAGTTGATCATTTTCAATACCGGGTCTGAGAGCGTTCTATACGGTTCACTAATGGTTCTAATTAACAGAATTCAATAACGGGTCTGAAAGTGTTATATACGGTTCACTAATGGTTCCAATTAACAGAATTCATACGAAACAAGCACACATCACACGTAAATTTACACACGACAAAACTCGATCTCTCCCCTTGCGTGACTGAGGGGTTACTGATGTGCGTCGTAAGACTAGGCTAAGTAGAGCAATGATAGCAGTTATCGCTCGTTAGAGCGTGGCCGTAACCATACATAGCAACATTGGCTTGTGTTGACATGCCATAGAAGTCACTTTACAGACCACTGCTCGAGATGATGAATGGTATTGGGGCATTTTTTTTGTTTATGTATATAGCTCAAAATGGTAGAAAAAAAAACAACTATTCATTTCTCGCTTACACTCGAACGCAACTGGAGCTTATTCAAAACGCCTGATCCTTTGGCAATTCTGAATGCATCTCTCGTCGTCGAGGCACACAACCTACCAAATCCTCTAGGGAATGTGAACGCAGACATCAATACGAGCGAATATTCCCGTCCCTCACTCTCTAACTTGCGTGAGCCTTGACAACACTTACCCTGGAATCCACCCCTCCTGCAGTGTTACCATATTCACATCGTGTATTTTTCCCCCTTAAGCAAGTCGGTTTATTCCGTATGTTGGCTAGGCTAAGCTTATCGTAACCCTAGCCCTGGTCTTTAAACCAGTTGTTCTAATGCATTTCTTGCACATGGATTACTTTCAGACGGCCCGCTTGATCTGTGGATCGTCCCCCGCTTACTTAGGAAGTGGCGGGACATCTTGCTAAACCGTTCTTAATGTGAATACAGTTTTACGTAAAAAGTTTTCAAAGATGTATGTGGACACCTGAGGAGTGAAGAGAGAAGACAGAGACTTTAAATAAATTCTATTTACAGTCTCTCAACACATTAAGAGATAATTTTGGTAGCGATATACTAAAGAAATAGGTTCTATTATGAGATTATGGACATACAGTAAACAAGTATTGTTCATAACTATACTGTAATGGACTTATTTTGGCTTCGCGGACCATCTGGAAAACAGTCCATAGACCGCAGGTAAATAACCATGGCTGTTGACAGCTTGTTCCCACTTTATATTCGTCTATAAACCAGTCAATCTAAGGTGTCTGTGCAGCGAGGGTGTGACACTTGCAACGTGTCGAAAACCAATGGATGAGAGATGCCAATGTCTCTCATTCTGGCCAAGGAATTAACAGGTGCGGTCCTGTACAGTTGCGTGAGAAAGATAATTTCAAGTTGTAATAACATCGCCATTGAACGAAAGAAATCATAAAAAAAGAAAACGTGCTCAATCACATCAGGGATAACTGAAATACATCATTATGTCTGGCACCACATGCAACGGGCCACATAAACCTCAAATACTATAAATAGGCCTTTTTATTTCTTACGTTACTACGTTGAACATTTTTCTGGATCGTATTCAACAACAAATAGGCCTTTTTTTCATACGTTACTACCTTGAACATTTTTCTGGATCGCATTCAACTTCTGTCATTATGAAAACCATTTTTTTTATCAATACAAATTAACTCGAGTGCACGCGAGAGATGGGGAACACTCAAACGCTGAGATTAATGTACTAAACTCTAGTTCTACATTCCCTTAAGAGGGCAAACAGAGATCTTTCTTTGGTACAGTATCTATTTTCGTCGTAAAAGTACTCCTATGTGGTACATAGTAGAATTTTCAATATCCCAAGACCCTAATCCATCCGATGTGTTTGCACACTCGAATATTGTGGTCATGTGGCTTATGCATGAAGGAGTGTTACGTGTAACGCTGGGCAGTAGTCGTGATTCGAGAACACATGTCGTAAGTACCGCTAGACTGCTAGCAGGTCTGCTGGAGCGCCTCACCTCACCCCCAGGTGTTGGTGGGTTATAGCTGACGTTTTAAGAGTAATGGGGCGTCAGCAGTGCACACGCGCGGGTGTTTCCCCCCACGAGAGAAGGTTAAAGACAGGAGAGAGAGAGAGAGAGAGAGAGAGAGAGAGAGAGAGAGAGAGAGAGAGAGAGAGAGAGAGAGAGTGTGTATAACGCAGCCTCTTTCCACCATCCTCAGAGTTTCGGACACCATGATCGAAGTACAAGATGGACAAGCTGGTAATACACGTACGACAGACCGTCGCGGGACACAGCAGTTGTGAGCCGAGGAGAAATTATCATACAACTACAATTCATTATCATCATTATCATTATTATAATAATGATAATAATAATAATAATAATTATTATTATTATTATTATTATTATTATTATTATTATCATTAATAGTAGTAATAGTAGCAGTAGTAGTTTATGGAAATAATATTATCATTATTACAGAGAGAAGACAGGAACATGTGAATGTTGTGGGTGTGATGAGAAAACCTGGAGGTTTTCCAGCCTCAAGACAACACAGGTAACGCTGCCACCCCCCACCCAAAACCCACAACCCTTCAAGGTTACACGTAACACCCACAACGAAATGCTCGCTCCGTACAGTGTTATACACAACGTATGCGTTCATCAACTTCCTCGCTATATATACACCTTCGTTTCCACAGTGGGATTCCCCCAACGATGCATCTGTCTTGCTAAAAAGAAAAGCCTTCATTCCCACAGGGTTTCCCCTCCCCCAATGAGAAATGATTCATAGGATCTTCATATAAACCTTTCAGCGATTAAGTGAAGTTTACCCTCATCTTCTCTTCAATGGAATTGATTCTAATTACACCACAAGCACTTCCAGCCCTCCACTATTTGCATCGACGTAGCCAGGAGTAAAAACCCTGAGCTGGTTCATTTCCTGCCTCTCCTTATTTTCATCCCTTCAAGGTACATCGATCTGACTTCATTAGAAGCCAATATTAGAATTCCACGGTTCTCATCTCGCTAAATTTAGTTAGCATTATTTTTTTTTCTAAGAATATAATTTCTTTACAGGATTGACTTAGTGGGCTCGTATAGACGGATCATACAAGTATAGATTAAAGTCGATGTTGAAAACAGAATGTTACAACAGTTTTGATGTTTTATGCTCACTCACAACTAAGATTCTAAAATTATAAAGGCCACAGAAAATTAGGCTAGAACTAGCGACTAGTGAAAGGCGTTAATGTTCCCATCAAACTGAGGTTAGTTGAAGGGGAAACCTAACCAGAGGAACTGGAAAGAGACGGAATATAGACACTGTCACCAACCAGGAGGTTAAGGAGCTTAGGTGGTGAATTGGATAGTGTAAGGACAGCTGAGGGATCAGAGGTAAGAAGTCGCGTCTGTGATGGATCAAACCGAGGAAGTTACTGTTAAGTCGAGCTGGCTGGCATACATCTAACCCCCGTAACTTGCTTTGGATATTATTTGAGTATAAACTTATGAAAGTGTGGATAAACGGAACAGATTTGGAATCTGGATGTGAGCACTGAAAATCATGCATATCTCTATATGATCTTCCATAGCACGTAGCCTAATATGCATTCATTGTTTACATTTCTCGAGAACCATGTAGCCTAACTCCGTCCACGCTTTAGGTAAGGCATTATTTAGCCTCTTCCTTGCACCCACCGCCTTCCTTCCCTTTCCCCTCTCCCCTTCCCACTCTTTCTCACGGTAGAAATTCTGCTGTGGAATTCCTGCTCCTCTGACACCAAGGAAATATGCGTGAAAGTAAAGTTCGTTATCAACTTTAATGAATCATGATTCAAGACAGTACCACCCGTATTAGGGAACCAAACACTAATGTCTAGGTCGACTGAGCTGCGAATGCTGAAAGTACAGGGCACCGACGAGGGAGGGGCTGTACCATGCACTTCTAGTCTCCTTTTTTACCATAATCGTCGACACACAGCATCGTCTATACTTGTATGTATGTACCTGCACTTTGCATACATGATTACGTATTTGTAATCTACAGAGAGGGAGTTCTACATTCGTGGGACCCCATCTCGGGTGTGTGTGTGTGTGTGTGTGTGTGTGTGTGTGTGTGTGTGTGTGTGTGTGTGTGTGTGTGTGTGTGTGAGAGAGAGAGAGAGAGAGAGAGAGAGAGAGAGAGAGAGAGAGAGAGAGAGAGAGAGAGACAGAAACCTCATAAGCACACTTGAAGGAGATGTTCCAGTCTTCTGACTGGTGTGTGTGTGTGTGTGTATATATATATATATATATATATATATATATATATATATATATATATATATATATATATATATATATATATATAACCACGCTAACAACCCTAATGACTCTGGCAGCTGCAAGGACCCCAAGCCCAAACCACCAACCAACTAACCAAGCAAGCACCTGGTAAGAGGCCAAGCTCGGTCGCTTTTGGGGTTGAACAAACACTACGTTAGTCACAGGTGGGACAGCTTTTCCTTCCATGAACAACGCTGAACACTTACCCCTCGCAGCTGGCAAGTCAAGGTGGAGATAAGGCATCTTCTGCCTCGGTACAGCTATGTAAATCCCAACATGCAGACTCTCCACATCAAAAAAAAAAAAAAGGGTGAAGTCATTAAGAGGCGATGACTGTCTTAATTAAAACCTTGGACGTCTTATCATTGCTTGGAGATGTACCTAAATAACGCATACCCAAACCACATAGAAAACCAAATCATTTTCTAATAAAGCAATCGCAGCGGCGGGAGAAAACTCGTTTAAAACGTAACATCTTGCCGCGAGTGGCAGTCTAAAATAGCCACATTATCAACCATGAAATTACAGTCATGTTTTTAACCCCACATCCCCCCAAAATCCTCCGGGGGGTAAAAAGAAACTCACATCACCCACAGTTCTTGCTAACGATGACTTCTGGTTGTCTGGACTGACTCGATTTATTTCAGATATTGCCACAAATTTTGGGCCGCGTCACCCCGTCTGTTGCCTTAAGCTCCCTCCACCTCCTCTCTCCCACCCGTCATAAATATGTATCATGCTTGGCGGGGAAAAATGATTCGCCCGCGCAGCAATGTTATTACGTCTTTGAATCGGGTTACGTGATTCATTTGATATGACCAAATGCTTTTAGGATCTAATCGTGTAAAATACGATAGAATACTAACTGATGCCTTTGTCTTCCCTCTCTCGCTTCATCGGTCGAAAAACTTGCAAAGGCAGTTCGGAAGAAAGTTAATCTGTCGTTTTCTTTTTTTTTGTTTTTCTTTGGTGGAATGACAAATGAGTTGTTTTGCTCATGCTGAGTTTAGCGTCCCATTCTATCATACCGTGAGACTCCCACAGAGGAGCCCAGCAATTGAAGAAGTCAGATGCCACTCTGAGGTTACTAGATAAAAAAAAAAAAAAAAGGGGGGGAGACATTTCTAAGTCGTTTGTTTGGAAAGTAGAGCATATCTCTTATAGCGATATGGTCATGGTGTTCTGCAGAGGACTAGACCAGCGTACAATGGAAAGTTAAAGTACCTGCTCTCACGAAAGGTCCTCGAGTTCGTTAATAAAGCCATATGGTTTTCGCACTTATGAGAAGACCATGGCGCGCTCTATCGTAGAGGTAGTGACTTTACCTCAGCGTTCGCAAGTCGGTTATTGACCAGCGTTTAAAAGTTACGTTGCCAGCGTTCATACTACGGTCAACTTTCAGCGTTCTCAAAGGAGGTCACAAGTTTCACAGTTTATGAAACGGACGATGCTGTCACTCTTCACAATAGGGTTACATTTCCAGCGTTCACTTGATAATAATTCTGTTATACACAAGGAATTCTAACGTTGAAAATGAGGACGTTCAAAGCGTTCACATGATTACGATCTTACTGCTCTTCGAGAGGATGCAGTTTCAGCTCTATGGTGAAGCAGAATATATATATATATATTTTTTCCTCCTTAGCGTTCGCATTCAAGTTAAGAGATCCGACACTCACCAAGTGTTGAAAGTCAGCGTTTAACAAAGTAAACAACGCGACATTAGTCACTGGCAGGCGAGATACGATCCACGCCTCGTTGGCTGACGCTGCCGGACGTGCATATATATATATATATATCTGGGAGTACACATGCCCACCAGCCAGTCACCCTCCAGCCTTAGAAAGGCTTGGTTACGTCTTTTCCTTCTTCATCATGGAATCTTTGTAAACATTACTCCCGGCATTTATGAGTCAAACGTAAAGATGACATTCGTTTAATAACGATTTTATTTTTCTGTAGTTTCTTGTAATCATAAGGCAGCTACAAGAAAAACCTTGTATCTATGTACGTTATCAAAAAGAAATGCCCTCCGTGGTGTAGTGGTTAGCATTGCTGATCGCGACTCACTCAAAGGCCGCCTGAGTTCGAATCTTGGGCGAGGCAATCGGCGCACAGCCAACCCACTCAGCTGTTCATCCTGTCTTCGAGGCTGGTTGATTAATGGGTACCTGGCTTAGGTTGCATATATATATATATATATATATATATATATATATATATATATATATATATATATATATATATATATATATATATATATATATATATTAGGGTATTTAGGTGTCCGTGGAGTCTCAGTTATCATAAAAAAAAAAACGAAAATACATCAATGCAAAGTGACTTTTATAAGATTCATGCAGAGTACCAAAATCAAACCTTTATTCAATATCAAAGTTATACAACTATCAGTTGATATATTACCTACAAAGAAAGCTTAATACTAAATGCAAAAATGTAGTATAAAAAAAGAATATTCAGTTACATGCACAGGAAAATGTTGCAACGGTCATTGTCATACCGGAGTATGATAATTACGGGTTATATCAGCTAGGAATAATCACTGACTATTACTATCACTATTAATTGAACTGACGTAGGATTTTCGTAACTATTACGATAAATGATTTGAACAAACAAAAAATAACCAGGTCTTCGTCTGCGAATCTGGTGTGTGTATGTGAGATAGATAGATAGATAGATGGATAGATAGATAGATAGATAGATAGATAGATAGATAGATAGAGAGAGAGAGAGAGAGAGAGAGAGAGAGAGAGAGAGAGAGAGAGAGAGAGAGAGAGAGAGCAGAAGTCTCGGGAGAGGCTACGCCGGCGTCCAACCTGTCACAGATCGCGTGATCACCTGACGAAGGCATACATACCTGGAGCGCGTCCTGCCTCGCACGTTCCTACCCCATTCACAGATTTTCCTCCCCCACTTTGACCGTTTACGTGAAAATCTCTCTGAAAACACTGGCGATTTAACCCTTAACACGATTGATCCGGGGTTTTACCATGGAGATTTCTTTCTCGTTAATTTATTTGAAGTCAATCCTGTGTTGACATGGGTCACAGGTATGTTGAAAGTGTACTCTGGCCTTTAAAAGTATCCATAAACACCTAAAGACGGTGTCAAATCCACTGCAGATCATCCACACACGTGTACCAGACCACCCACACATGTGTCCTAGACCATCCACACACGTGTACCAGACCATCCACACACGTGTACCAGACCATCCACACACGTGTCCTAGACCATCCACACATGTGTACCAGACCATCCACACACTTATCCTAGACCATCCACACACGTGTCCTAGACCATCCACACACGTGTCCTAGACCATCCACACATGTATCCTAGACCATCCACACACGTGTCCTAGACCATCCACACACGTGTCCTAGACCATCCACACATGTATCCTAGACCATCCACACACGTGTCCTAGACCATCCACACACGTGTCCTAGACCATCCACACACGAGTCCTAGACCATCCACACACGTGTACCAGACCACCCACACATGTGTCCTAGACCATCCACACACGAGTCCTAGACCATCCACACACGTGTACCAGACCATCCACACACACACACTAGACCATCTAAACACTCAACCATTGACACACACCGTTCACACTAGACCCACGTGCCAGCCTCTTGCAAATGACAGAATAACCCATTACACCCAAGGGCGTCGCATCGGCGTACTCGAGGTTCATGAACCGCTGAACTCAAGGGCGTCGCATCGACGTGGTCGAGGTTCATGCCACTTGGCGTAAAGATCACTCGGCTGAAATGTGATCGTACCGTCCTGCACAAGAGGGTGATTGGATCTATTCGTTTCAGCTATGTTACTAGCCGTTAGCTTTGGATGAAAATGATACCACCTTCGGGTCTATTTACAGGCACTAACTACCGTGCTGGGCGACTGACTGAACTAAAGCAATATATACGTTGATATGTCACTGAATGTTCTCTTAGGATGAATTGATCACAACAATATGATAAAGAAAATGTGAATCGCTGACCACCATGGCGTAACATTTCTAAGCTATGCTTGCACAACTGGAAGTCATTTCCTCTCATGCCACACCAGCGCCAGTGACGTGACTGTCAAAGAGGAGGAATCACGCATTCATACTAACTAGAAGGAACCATCGAGTTACCACTTACTGGCTAACATCATGACACACATAGCTTTATAATCTTATCATCTATTCCAAACATTCATCATTTCCAGTCTCCACTACCAATTCATGACGATCTTTTTTTTACCATCACTGGCGCTGTTCTTCTTCTTCTTCTTCTCTCCTCTAAAACATTTTGTTATTGTTTTAAGAACATGTAATACTCTCTTCTTCACTTGTTCTTTTGCTATCATATTGTGATATCTTCTCCAGCATTATTGTCAGGTCCTCAACCCTACGACGACCATAATCGTCACATCACAATCATCTTCCACTCTTATTCTCCAACAGCTTCCTCATTCCGTTCATATATGTCTTTCCATCATTTCCTTCCTCTCCTTGTCACCAGCAGTACTAGACAGCGAAGCATATCGATGGAAAAATGATAGCCACCAGCACTCCATAATCCAATCTTGGTCTCCTCTCTATCTTTTCCCTACTTCACGCTCTCCATCACTTCCTCCCTCCTCCTTCTCCTTCTCTTCCTCCTCCTCGTAAGCATCACACTGGCAGAACCAGACCACAGTCGGCGACGCTGACGGAGAAGGCAGGCCTTCGACACGCGGCATCCACCACGTCCAGTCCCTCACACACGCGGCCGAAGGGAAAGACCATCCTGGGGCGAGGTCCGTCCTTTACGCTGATGAGGAACTGTGCCGCCGTCTCGGACCTCAAGCTGGCGCACACCACCTGCCCGGGAGACGAGACCTGCTCAACCCACGACAATCCACGGAGACAGACCACCATCCCTACCTGCACTGTTCATGTGGGAATTCAAAACGTTTTTTTTTTGGAGGAAGTGGAAAACGTGCCTTTTTAAAAAGAGGGTCGTAGCTCTTAGGGAAGCCATGTAGTTTTTTTTTTTTGTATTACGTCACATTTTCTTCTGTACAGAACTGCTCCTGCAGGTTCCTAACTTACCATTCCCTTCTCGCAGCGTTTGGGCACTTCTTGTTTATCCTCGATGCCGTCGAAGATGGCCGCCCCGCCCTTGCCTGCTTTGCCCTCGTAGTCCCCACCGATCAGGCCTTCGCCGACGTTCCCCCGGCGCAGCACCGAGTGGAAGTAAGACCCCTGATACGAGGGTCCTCGATCCCCGAGGCAGAGGGAGACGAACTGTTGCGCCCTTCGGTATTGCGTCTGAAGAAGGCGGCGTGGAGTCAGTTACTCTGTCTGAAGAAGTGCTATAGCCTCATATCCTCTCTCTCTCTCTCTCTCTCTCTCTCTCTCTCTCTCTCTCTCTCTCTCTCTCTCTCTCTCTCTCTCTCTCTCTCTCTCTCTCTCTCTCTCACTGTTTACCGTTCCCTTGTTTCAGTTTCCATCTGTTTTACTTAAAGTCTCCAGATCAACAGCGTTGAAACGTCTCTCCTTATCAAAAATCACTTCGACGTTCTCTTCTTGAAACTATGAAATGAATCCATTTTTTCAGAATCTTGTGGCTCTCGTTTCTGTTGTTGTTTTTTTGTTTTCTAGAAAGGTAACAGTACTGTATTTGTAACACGAGTCAACGGTAACTCATTCGCAACAGACAAGCAACGGAAGAATCTGTTGTAAGCACAGCCGATAAGGGTGGCAACATGAACTGATAGGCTGCGTGAATGAATCTTATGACACTGAGACGACCCAAATGGATGAATGAATGAATGTGTGAATGAATTCGCAGTAAAGAGAAAATCTTAAAAGGCCTCAGCAATAATGGCTTTAAATGGCAACCATAAATTTGTGAGAGGCAAAGTTTTTAAATGTTAAAGTTGAAATGGCGGAATTTTGAACATTTGTGTAATTTAAGAAGTCTGGTGGAATCTTTTTTTTTTTTTTTTCTTAACTTGAGTCTGAATATTGGAACTTTAAGGTTATGCTTACTTTGAGAGACAGGATTTTAAGGTTAACGCATGAAGGATAAAGTTTAAAGGCACCGCTCAATCAACAACCCAAATTTTTTTTCGACTAAGGGAAGAGTTCAAATAGCTGTAAGTTGACGGCGAAGAAAAGTTCGCGGTTGTTACATTAAATTGACGAGTTTAAAAGGTCGAGTTTTAAAGACGGATTGCTTATCAAACACAATCTTTTAAAATCTCCGTTTAAATGACGGATTTCAAGCATTTGGCCTGATACTTTCATAGTTTCTCAACGAAATGACCCGAGTTAGATGGACGGATTCTAAGTTCGTGTTTATATGACTTGACTTTAAAAGGTCGTGTTTGAATGGTTAAGTTTAGAGTGCAATCGTGCTCACCCAAGCCAGGGAACTTCCCTTGTGAATTATTGGTGTATAGAGGCGGTGAAGTCCAATGGTTCATGATTCTATATCAACTATTCCTTCAGAAATGGTATATTGTTTGCTCACTACTCCATACAGTACATCTGACGTTACGAGAAGAGAATCCCAGGGGGAGCTTAAGGGTCGAAAAATGACGTAAAGAATCTCTAATAAATGAGGGAAATTATGAAACGTCCATGCTTGACACAAGAGTGACTTGAGTGGGTGAGTTGGGAGGTGTGGTGTGTGGAGGGGGATGGTGTGAATGTCACAGCGCTCCGTCACACTCAACAGCTTTTCATTATGGAATAATACTCATTATAATGTACCCGAATATGAAGATACATTTCACGTCTGAATTGATGCTACTTCTACGATCACTACAGGTACTACAGCTGCCACTACTACTACTACTACTACTACTACTACTACTACTACTACTACTACGACTACTTCTACCACTACTACCACCACTACTACTACTACGACTACTACTACTAACTAAATACCAGTTTACCTGTAGGATGATGTAGACGCGTCCCAGAGCCTCGTCCCCATCCTTCAGGTCCAAGAAGACCAGAGGCGTTTCCAAGGACATCGAGGCACACACCACCGAGAGCTGCCAAATCAGGTCAGGTCAGGTCAGGTCAAGTTAAGAGATCAGAGGTGGTTGGATGTATGAAAACAAGAGTGATAACAGTCAGAAATATCTGGTGTTTTTTTTGTGGTATTTATGAGCACTGTAAAAATATGTAGATAGTATGCAATATCAACAGAGAGAGAGAGAGAGAGAGAGAGAGAGAGAGAGAGAGAGAGAGAGAGAGAGAGAGAGAGAGAGAGAGAGAGAGAGAGAGAGAGAGAGAGGCCATCCCTCACTCCCATCTCTAACCACTTACATTCAGGAAGATGTCGCATTTCTCTTTCAAGGGCTTGAGGGAGTAGACATGGAGTCCGCGGCGTTCCAGGGTCATCCTGCCAGAGGTCCAGTTCCCGTTGAGAACGCCACACAGTTCGCTGGTCCACTCCGGCGACTCCCCTGGCTGCCTCAGGCGCGGACCTCCTGCGGGCGAGAAGGGCACGACGATTAATGGAAGGGGGGGGGGGGGGGTGCGTTCACACTCTCTTGGTATTTAAAGGTGACGTACTTTTCTCGAGCCAGGCTTTATAACGCCACACAGGCATGACACAGATGAAGAACGAAAGTTGGAAGGATATATATATATATATATATATATATATATATATATATATATATATATATATATATATATATATATATATATATATATATATATCTTTCCTTTTAATCATCCCAATCATTTGATTAACATAAATTCAAGATAAAGATACACTTAACATTGATTCTATCCACCTGATGATCTCGTCTCTCCTTTGTAAGATAACTTCAGGAACAGACGACCGAAACCTCGAGGAGCTATGATCCTCGCTCGTCTCCTTCTTCTGTTCCTAATTTCAGAGAGCGATAATACAAGGAGGTTGAGGCTTTCCAGCGCCTCCCTGATCCTGCCCCTCCCCATCTCAGAAGCCACCAACGACACGCAGGAGACAAGTGGGTATGCACCATCCCCAAAGATCTATTGGGAGATAATCTGTACAAATTGTGATACAAAAGATCTTAATGACTTTCTCTTGAGCGGTGTCAGCCCCAGGGGGATTTGCTTGACTAATGGCGCGTCTGGCTCTTGGCCAGTACGGCTTCCTGCTACCAGCTCCCTACTCGAGAACACCAGAAGAATTCATGCCCTACTGGCAGTTAAGTGTTTCCCAAGTCGGGACGAGCGGTTTGGGCAGCTTCAAACGCCTGGCAACGTTGAATCCAAACCCGTTTTCTACGAAAACTTCAGTTAACGGGTGTCCTTAATAACCCCGCGCGGGTACGACGGTATACGATCCTTGCGTACGACGGTATCACGATCACTGGACACGACCACTTGGGTTACGATGGGCCTGAGCCTTCGACCACGGGATATCATAACCAAAGGTTACTGCAACAGGCACCAAACGCTGGTCCACACAGGAGGACAGAACGGGAAACAGATGTTAAATGATGATCATCACTATTATTAATCAGTAGCCTTTGACGTACGAGTGATTTATGACCATCTTTTAGCCTAAGTTGACCAAGATGTTCGTCCTTAGGGCAGCAGAAGGTGTGACCGGGAACAGAGAAGGGGGCTGGATGAGGATGTTTCCTCAGAGGCCCAGTCCTCTGTTCTTAACGCTACCTCGCTGACGCGGGAAATGGCGAATAGTATGAAAGAAAAGAAAAAAAAAAAAAAAAATATATATATATATATATATATATATATATATATATATATATATATATTTTTTTTTTTTTTTTTTTTATACTTTGTCGCTGTCTCCCGCGTTTGCGAGGTAGCGCAAGGAAACAGACGAAAGAAATGGTCCAACCCCCCCCCCCATACACATGTACATACACACGTCCACACACGCAAATATACATACCTACACAGCTTTCCATGGTTTACCCCAGACGCTTCACATGCCTTGCTTCAATCCACTGACAGCACGTCAACCCCTGTATACCACATGACTCCAATTCACTCTATTTCTTGCCCTCCTTTCACCCTCCTGCATGTTCAGGCCCCGATCACACAAAATCTTTTTCACTCCATCTTTCCACCTCCAATTTGGTCTCCCTCTTCTCCTCGTTCCCTCCACCTCCGACACATATATCCTCTTGGTCAATCTCTCCTCACTCATTCTCTCCATGTGCCCAAACCATTTCAAAACACCCTCTTCTGCTCTCTCAACCACGCTCTTTTTATTTCCACACATCTCTCTTACCCTTACGTTACTTACTCGATCAAACCACCTCACACCACACATTGTCCTCAAACATCTCATTTCCAGCACATCCATCCTCCTGCGCACATCTCTATCCATAGCCCACGCCTCGCAACCATACAACATTGTTGGAACCACTATTCCCTCAAACATACCCATTTTTGCTTTCCGAGATAATGTTCTCGACTTCCACACATTTTTCAAGGCTCCCAAAATTTTCGCCCCCTCCCCCACCCTATGATCCACTTCCGCTTCCATGGTTCCATCCGCTGACAGATCCACTCCCAGATATCTAAAACACTTCACTTCCTCCAGTTTTTCTCCATTCAAACTCACCTCCCAATTGACTTGACCCTCACCCCTACTGTACCTAATAACCTTGCTCTTATTCACATTTACTCTCAACTTTCTTCTTCCACACACTTTACCAAACTCCGTCACCAGCTTCTGCAGTTTCTCACATGAATCAGCCACCAGCGCTGTATCATCAGCGAACAACAACTGACTCACTTCCCAAGCTCTCTCATCCCCAACAGACTTCATACTTGCCCCTCTTTCATATATCTTTCATACTATTCGCCATTTCCCGCGATAGCGAGATAGCGTTAAGAACAGAGGACTGGGCCTTTGAGGGAATATTCTCACCTGACCCACTTCTCTGTTCCTTCTTTTGGGAAAAAAAAAAAAAGAAAAATGAGAGGGGAGGATTTCCAGCCCCCCGCTCCCTTCCCTTTTAGTCGCCTTCTACGACACGCAGGGAATACGTGGGAAGTATTCTTTCTCCCCTATCCCCAGGGATATATATATATATATATATATATATATATATATATATATATATATATATATATATATATATATATATATATATCTTTCTTTTCTTTTCTTTCATACTATTCGCCATAACGCGAGGTAGCGTTAAGAACACAGGACCGGACGTTTGAGGGAATATCCTCACCTGGCCCCCTTCTCTGTTACTGCTTTGGGAAAATTAAAAAAAAAAAAGGGAAGGATTTCCAGCCCCCCGCTCACTTCCCTTTTAGTCGCCTTCTACGACACGGAGGGAATACGCGGGAAGTATTCTTTCTCCCCTATCCCCAGGGATATATATATATATATATATATATATATATATATATATATATATATATATATATATATATACTGACGACAACCATCGTGGTGTACGATGATTCCCGGTAAAGGCTGTTACGATAATTTATGCTTAATGATAAATAACTGACAACGAGACAGGCAAGGTGTCCACGCCCTTAATAAACTCAGAAGAAGGCGAGAGGATAATGACTATATAACTCTCTCATAAGAAGAAGCGAAGATAGATGTGTGCTTGCTTTGCTTTACGACACATGATGATTCAACGACGTAATTTGACTACAGTGCTGCAACTCGCAGATGAATAATAATAATAATAATAATAATAATAATAATAATAATAATGATAATAATAATAATATCAATAATGACAATAATGATATTATCAACAACAATAATATTAGTACTACTACAACTACGTCTAAAAATAATAATAATGATAATGATAATAATAATAATAATGATAATAATGATAATAATAATGATAATAATGATAATAGTAATGGGGATAGGGGTTTAAGAATACTTCCCACGTATTCCCTGCGTGTCGTAGAAGGCGACTAAAAGGGGAGGGAGCGTGGGGCTGGAAATCCTCCCCTCTCGTTTTTTTTTTTAAATTTTCCAAAAGAAGGAACAGAGAATTGCGCCAGGTGAGGATATTCCCTCAAAGGCCCAGTCCTCTGTTCTTAACGCTACCTCGCTAATGCGGGAAATAGCGAATAGTTTGAAAGAAAATAATAATAATAATATCAATAATGACAATAATGATATTATCAACAACAATATTAGTACTATTACTACTACGTCTAAAAATAATAATAATGATAATGATAATAATAATAATAATAATGATAATAATGATAATAATAATGATAATAATAATGATAATAATAATAATAATAATAATGATAATAATGATAATAATAATGATAATAATAATAATAATAATAATGATAATAATGATAATAATAATGATAATAATGATAATAATAATAATAATAATAATGATAATAATGATAATAATAATGATAATAATAATGATAATGATAATAATAATAATAATAATGATAATAATGATAATAATAATGATAATAATAATGATAATGATATTAATAATAATAATAATGATAATAATGATAATAATAATGATAATAATGATAATAATAATAATAATAATAATGATAATAATGATAATAATAATGATAATAATAATGATAATGATAATAATAATAATAATAATGATAATAATGATAATAATAATGATAATGATAATAATAATAATAATAATGATAATAATGATAATAATAATGATAATAATAATGATAATGATAATAATAATAATAATAATGATAATAATGATAATAATAATGATAATAATGATAATAATAATAATAATAATGATAATAATGATAATAATAATAATAATAATAATAATAATAATATGACAAGATTGGCTTCGTTATCACCAGACGCTCGAGACACATAATCGCAACACTTAGATCATTACGCTTCGCGCGTTCGATACCTCGAAGGTCACCTGGGTTATACCGACAGCTCGGGGGTATGTATGGCTGTCAGTGTCTGAGTTAAATACACATTTTGCGTATATGGCTCTTAACGATCTTTATTGAGTGCGTGTGTGTGTGTGTATGGAGAGAGAGAGAGAGAGAGAGAGAGAGAGAGAGAGAGAGAGAGAGAGAGAGAGAGAGAGAGAGAGAGAGAGAGAGAGAGAGAATTAAAGAGGCAAATTGCCCATTACACTAAGGCAATGGTAAGAAGACATTAACTGGTCTCGAAGCGACGAGACGACTCAAGAATCAGGTAAAAGGACGGGATGACTTAGATGTAATTACGATGAATGCCTGGGACACAGTAAACTGGGGTATCCACATAATATCAAACTCAACAACGGTATCTAATAGACATATCAACAAGTACAGACAGCTAAGATTCATTGAGTTTCTCCCTAATATCATGGACTTTATGGGGGCAAAAATTGATACCTTGATGGAGCGTACATTATTGAGGTAAATCTGATAGTAACGTAAAAAACGTCAATTGCTTGTATGGAAACCCATAGTACCACTCTATCTGGTTGGTGCACTGCAAAAAGGAGGTAGAGGGTCACTTAAAAAATTTTTATTTTTTCTTCTTTCCACCATCCCCTGAAGTGGTACGTCTCGCATGTTGTATGGGAGATGGTAACGCCGTGATGGAGGAGAATTTAATGAGCAGGTGAGGAGGTTGTGTGGGGATGGTTGGGTGTGGCGCTATTTCCATAATGCTCAACGCCAAAGATCACCGGTAAAGGAAAAAAAATAAAAAGAGCGAAGTGAGATAGATAAAGCAAGAGAAAGAGAGAGAGAGAGAGAGAGAGAGAGAGAGAGAGAGAGAGAGAGAGAGAGAGAGAGAGAGAGAGAGACTCTCCCGAGTGATGCTCGACGCAGCTCACATCAACATAGGGTTTAGGGAGGGACGTGTTTTTGGCAGGCATGAAGGTAAGAGTAAGATTAGGACTTGAATTAGTGGAGGTACTTGAAAACGTGAGGGAGGCGGGGGGAAGGAAAGGAGACAATGTGGATGGAAGTGGCTGGGTGTAGTATTACATCGAGCGTGAATAAATGAGGGAAGAATGATAAACAGAGTTAATACAGATAAAGAGAATGAAAGAGATAAAGAAGAAGAAGAAAAAACCCCGCGGGAATCTTGTAAATCAAAGAGTTGAGAAGATGCAAAAAGTGGTTTGGGTTCACTCGTTTCAAATTTTTTTTGGCACACGAGAGAGAGAAAAAGACGACATATATAGTCGGAAGGCAAAACGAAAAAGGTTTTCCTGACGCCACGTATCTTAAAGCTCATACTGCAAGAACAAAGTAATATGATACATTAACAAATAAGTATGACCACTGCAGACGCATGATCGCCCATCTCTTTATCACGTTAACGTTAATATGCTGAATCAACTCACCATTCTGAGCTATGCTACCATAATCGTCATGATGTCATCAAGTATGTGATACGATCATATTTAGTATAATTAATCGCTCCCTCCGAGAGCATTAACATAGAAATCCTGTTTCCACTTCTTCATGCGCGATGTTGCCGATAATCATGTACGATATATCACGACGGAGCTTAAGTCTTACTTATAATTACCCACCGCTGCATTGAAACCCTCTGGGGGGGGGGCGGCCCTCAATTATGGAGGCATTTAAGAGGGCTGGAGCTCTCTGCTCGGTCTTGCCAGCTTTACGTCAAGGCCAGACCTTCCTGGAAGTGGTGCTATCATTAGAGGTTAAGGACGAATGGTTCAACTGCTGGACACGTGAAGGTAAGTGGCCATTAGTCTGGTTAGGGATGGAGGAATTCTTACTAAGGTCATTAGGTGAGGACTTTGGTCATTACCGCTCCTGGTATTCAGAGGACGGACGGATCTGTTGTCATTAGTATCACATGATACACTGCAAGCGACAACGAAGCACCTGGGATGGAGGGAGGGACCGGGACCCACATCCTTCCTCCTTTCCATCTCCTTCCAAAGCTTTCCTCGTCCTCACCCGCACTCCTAAGAACGCTCCAACAACCCCCCTCCCATATTCTTCAACTCCCGAAAACCCTTCCCTTCAATCAACAAAGAAGAGAGATTTTTCCTGGGTGCATCTCCAGCCAGCCACCAAAGTGCAGGTGATACTTAGAAATCAGGTCTTTAAGTATCTACAAGTCAAAACTTTAAAGTAAGATCCTCGAGTCGGTTTCCAGTTAGTGTTGGAGACATCAGATGCTAAACCGAGAAACATTATGGACTTCGAAGTAGCGAATACGAGCCCAGAAGAATTACGAAAGAGGTGGTAGAGAAAAACAGCGATAAGAATGGTTATCATTTCTTGGAATTTCACATTATGAATCCTCACAGTTCTCTTATGTATAACACTAGGCTGAGTGCGGACTTGATACAAACCAATGGAAGAAACAGAGAGTTGAGTGTTCGTTGTAATTACGAATAAAACAACGAAGAAATTCCTACACAGATGTTTGTATGGGAGCATCAAGAATGTATATCAATAATTTCCTTCCATCACTTCAATACCATCGAATCAAAACGCTGTCTCTCTGTTCTTGCGAAGATGCCAAGCGGTTTAACCTGTGGTCTGAAAGCTCCACAACACGCTGACACCGAGCACGAAAAGCCTTCACGTAAACACTTAATTCCCTGGTTACGCAGGGGAAGACTTCCGCAAGCACCCACTTCCTGTTTTCGTTCTGCAAGCCAAACGACTTTTTGGCCCACGAGTTGTCGAAATTTTCACCTCACGCTGGCAACTGTTCCTCCTCAGTGATTTCATGTCAGGTGTCAAATGTCTGGGACCGCAGGAAGTTCTTAAAGACGGGGGAGGAACCCCTGATCTTTCTTAGACTTCAAATACATCCGAAGCAAGAATACTCCTCTCCGAAACCCCTGGTGGTTCGTCTATTCAACGAATCATGGAACAATGACAAGCCTTCACAGTACAGTAGGTCGAGAGGGTTCCCAGAACTGAGGGACGGTCCGAGGCTTAAGGGGAGAAGTGGTCTGAGGGTTGAAGGTACGGAGGGCGGTGCGGGTCCTACCAGCTGAGGAAAAAATATATCACCGTTCCTCGTTCGCCTGCAACCATTGCAGGTCACACCAGGCGAGCTTCGGGGGAAGCCATCAGATTCGCATGAGAGGTTTCGATCACCAGAGGGCTTTTATGCAGTACTGTACCAGAGGGTTAGAGTGAAGGTGGTGTTACTTCAGCTATAATGTATGTGAAGAATTACCTGAGGTCTTTTTACGTGTAAAATGTACTTTACCTCGTTCACATCTTCGTACAAATATACAAGCTCTAATGGCGCTGTTGTAGGAAGTTTTGCTGTCAGGTGTTGGTCTTTGTATTTTGGCAGTGGCCTTCACGTTGCATAAGAGTCGCCTCAAGATCCTCGACAGAGGCTTGATTTCGTATCATACCATACGTTTTCACCGTCACTGATAGCGAACTCCGACGAAATTTAGTGTTAATAGAGTTTTCTTTCAAGCACGTTTTTAACCCCTCTCCTTTGCAGTTCTAATAACCGAACATTAATTGTAACACTCCAAAGTTGTCTTAAGTAAAACTGATCTCTACTTCTACTACTACAACTACTACTGCTACTGCTACTGGTTCTCTTTGTATTCTACGACAGAAACTTTACAAGTTAATCCACACCGCTTCCTTCATGGAAGCAAGGAACAAACCTCATGTTTTAGAAATATTTAAGGACATATCGAGCTGCAATCGACAGTGAGTATTAGATGAAGAAAAAGAAATGTCGTTCATCGTTCGTGCAAAAAAGAGAATCATGGCCAATAATAATGCGCTTGGTACAGGCTCCAGAGACCTTGGCTGGAGGTGACGACTCCGAAACGGCCACGGGCGAGGGAGCAAGAGTATGGCCAGTGGTGAGGGAGGGTAGGGAAGGAAGGGGGGAGATATGGGGAGGAGGAGGAGGAGGAGGAGGAGGAGGAGGAGGAGGAGGAGGAGGAGAGGTATGAGGGTAAGCGCAAGGTCGAACAGTATTTAAGAAGGCAAACACATGAGGGCGTGGTGCTCTTGAGTTCCCTTCAGTGATAGTAATGTATGGGGAGGGCGCGGTGCTGCTGCGGAGTTTTGGTAGGAGAGAGGAAAAAAGATTATATATATATATATATACATATATATATATATATATATATATATATATATATATATATATATGTGTGTGTGTGTGTGTGTGTGTGTGTGTGTGTGTGTGTGTGTGTGTGTGGAGAGAGAGAGAGAGAGAGAGAGAGAGAGAGAGAGAGAGAGAGAGAGAGAGAGAGAGAGATGAGGGTGTGGTTCTTCGTGCCAGTTCTTCGTAAAAACATAAAGATGATCGCTCCGGTCGTCCTAGACATGGCAGGACTTGTTAACCAGATCTTGAAGACCATCCTTGACGTACGTAAGGACATAACAACAAATCTATATCACTCCTTAGGCTGGAGACACCAGCACTCCTAAGCTACGCGACGACCTTACGCATAAACCTATGGAGAAGCGCACAAGACGGGCAACCTCCCACTCACATCGACCGGGGCTACTAAACATCTTGGCAATGCTTCAAACTGGCAACCAACAGATGGCTCTCATACATCACTAACATGAATCGCGCCGCTAACAAGGCAGTCTGTACCTTCCTTCAGAACTGATGGACAGGAAAAAAGCCTGTATGTGTGCGTAGCTATGGAGGATGGACAGTGGTTATAACCTTTTGGTTTCCGGACGCCATTTGAATGAAAATGGGACACTCTCTCTTGATTCATCATCACCCCCTCTTGCTCTAAGAACGGTGAACGAACCGAGTGTATATATCTCTCTCTATGGACAAATAGTTTACCTGGCTTGTTCCCCTTCCGTGTGGTATCGCAGGACAATTTTCAAAAAGCTTTCAACAAATGTAGGAAGGTCTTAACTTTAACACCTGCAGGAAGAGACTAACCATAACACTTTCAGGAAGGGACCAACATCTTCGGTGTTTCAGTATGCACACATGACTACTGCTACCATACTTAAGATATACACCTGGACTGTATGTGTTACCCACAGTCACTTCAGAGGGACTCATCTATTACCATGCGAAAAGCACAGAGTGCCATAGTTACCCCAAAGGCATTCCAAAAAAGTGAAAAAATAAAAAGGGTGTAAAGGAGATTTTACCCCTCCTTCAGTAGAGAGGGACACGGAAATACAAGTAATCCAACAAACACGGTAGAAAATCTATGGCAGAGAAGGATCGGTGAAAGTGGTGGCAGAAAGTGGCTAAGGAGAGAGAGAGAAAGAGGGTGGTGAAAACATTGCCCTCAGGCAAGTACTGTGGTGGTGAGGAGGCTATCAGTCACTGGCTTCACCTGTGACCTGGCACCTGGCCAGCAGCCCTACACTGCTTCACCTGTGACCTGACACCTGGCCAGCAGCCCTACACTGCTTCACCTGTGACCTGACACCTGGCCAGCAGCCCTACACTGCTTCACCTGTGACCTGACACCTGGCCAGCAGCCCTACACTATCTCCCGCACAACATGACTCCGAGGTATATACATTGTTTTCACCTGGGGAACGAGGCTCAACATATTGGTCAAGGCGGATTATTGTTATTGATGACGATGCAGCGTGCAGGACCCCGAGCCTCAGTCAATATTTCTCGTGTTACTCTCTATGAGTTTGGTCATATGAGCTACAGGTGGGTCACTCCATTCTTGATCCTACACAGGACGTGTGGCATAAACGTAAAAATTGAAAATGGGATTAAGAGCGCAATTCGAACCCACTTCGATGCCTGGTATTACGAAGGTAGTGATCACGCTATGTCGCGTTCTTTCGTAGTGCTTCTCTTACATAAGATGTGTCTCTCTTTTTCTTCTTCGATGTCCTGACCTATTTCTTTGACCTCCTAACCACGGTTTCCTGTACGGGAAGGAGTACGCGTCTGGTCTTACAGCCATGTGGTTCACAGACACCACCACCACCCGTCAGCCACCCCAATGTGCACTGTACCATTAAACAATATCATCTCTTGGTGTGCTCGGAGGTTAAAGCAATACCCATGCAAAAAAAATGCCCGTGGAGAATACTTCCACCTCAAGCGCCTACGTCTCCTTCACCACAGTCAGGTAAGAGCCGACGATGTAGACGACGTGCGCTTCGATATGTATAGTTTCTACAATCGTCTTCCGCTACATCATGACCCTCCCAAGTGATGCGTCTGAATATGGTCTACAAGGCTACAGTTGCGGGGTGGTTTGCGCCACGATCGTTTTTGTGAGAGAACTGCACACCCTCTCAAGATATATAAAAGCGCACGACCTGTAAATCATCACTTATGACCTCATATTAAAGCAGAATTTTGGTCCTTGTCGAGGAAAATGACTACCATCATAGCCCTTTTACGAGATAGTAATGGAGAGATAAAGATCTAAGTTCTAGAATATAACACGTAATTACCAATATTAGATATGAAACTGAAGCTAACTCGACGTAAGATCAGGTTACAAACTAGAGGTAGTGAGCTATGCATATGAAGCAGCGAATGTTTCAATCAAGACTATGCCATCCCTGCTTAACCTAAGCCTTGGTTTAGTCGTCTGAGTCCTCACACATACAGTTGAGGGGGCAGCACCTCTGCCCAACTGAGCTGTAGCTGTTCCCTTTCCCTCTTCGTCACACAGACAGACAGAGAGAGAGAGAGAGAGAGAGAGAGAGAGAGAGAGAGAGAGAGAGAGAGAGAGAGAGAGAGAGAGAGAGAGAGAGAGGAGAGGAGAGGAGAGGAGAGGAGAGGAGAGGAGAGGAGAGGAGAGGAGAGGAGAGAGAGAGAGAGAGAGAGTTCAGCTGCGTCTGGCAGAATTAACAATAGAATTAGGATGGACTGAACTTCCTACACACTGGAACAGACTGATTGTTTTCTCTTTTTATCAAAGATAAACATGATGATGCCCGTACTGCTACAAGTTAATTACTGCTGTTACTGCTAGTATAGTATAGCTGTTTGGAATGTGTGAATCATCTGGTTTACTAATGGTTTCAGCTAAAGGTCTGAAGTCCTTACTGAAAATGAATAACCTTTCAGAACTGCATTATCTTCTGCAATAAGACAAGAGTTGGATCTCTCAATTGTCGTCTACTGGGTTATGAAGAGATACATCATCCCATTAAAGAGATAATCATGAAAGTCACCCGATCGTATATTACTCGGCAAAAAGGTGAATTTGTTCACCGTAGCTGATTCGACCAGACTGATTCTCTCTCTCGCCGTTGCCTTACATAAGTTACCCAACTTATGATTCCAACTACCGTATGCTGTTGGTATGTATCGTACAGCTGTTGTTGTAGGGCGACTGTCTATCGTTGGTATTACTTGTAGTACGACGGCAAGACCATTGGATCCAATGATACGACCCATGAGCAGGACGATAGATAACTAGACAGATTCATAGATAGGTAGGTAAAGAGAGTGGTAAAGGATAGAATTGGAACCTGGATCATGTACAGAGACCTTACTGAAGCCTAAACCTGAAGAGAAATGTCTTACCTGTTTGTGTCGACTTTGTTGCACTGCTTATCTGCGTCGGCCTGGCAGACTTAGTGGGGGTGGGTCGAAGGCGATGACGAGGTTCAGTAGGAGGGGAGGTTGCAGGAGTCGAGACTGGTGAAGCGGTGTGGTCAGGGACGGGGGATGAAGCAAAGATTTGAAGCATCTCGTCGGCGACGCCTCCAGGCTGTGCTGGCGGGGATGGCTTAGACAGGAGGAGAGGGTCTGGTGTGAGCTCGGCTTCTGCATCTTCCAACGGTGTGATCGAGCGTGTGGGCGAATAAGAGGACGTGTCCAAGACGTCAGGATCCTGAAGAGTTGCAGGTTTGTCCGCAAGCTTGAGTGTGGTCTGGAGGTCTTCCAGCAGGTCTGTCTTCACGTGTGCTGGACTCAGTGATGTGCTGGAAGCTTGGCTGCCACTCTCGTCTGAACTGCTTAAGCTCTTACCCACACGGTTGGCTACTGACACTTGCGTTGCTGTGGTGATCCGAGCCTTCTCAAACTCCCTTTGGATGTTCACTAGTGCCTGGTGCACGGAAGTGACGCTGGCTAGGTCCTCGGCGCCCTTGGCGTACGACCGCTCCCTCTCAGCCTCCTTCAGGAGCCTGTCGATAGCACGACGCTGCCTCAGGTGTTCCACGAGGGTGATGAAGGCAAGCTTCAACTCCGTGATGTTTTCCTCAGCGACTTGAACAAGCTGAGTGAAGACACGGTTCGACCGGATCTTCATCATCTGGAAGAGAGAATAGATTGGGTCGAGGGCTTTGGTGAACAGTTATTCTTACTAGATAATGTGGCAAGTTCTGGGAAATGCATACGTATCCAGTGCATCATGTTCAAACGAAAATGCGCAGCATCGCTGCAAAAAGGGATTATTCTTTTCAGGAATTCTCTCTCGTTCACACATCATATAAACATTAAGTACATGAAAATCCTCATCGGAAAGCTGGTCATTGTACTACTACTGAAACTCCCCGTGCAGCTTCCATCAGAAGGTGTAGGAAACTCCAGACAATAAAGTTTAGAGGCCATTCTTAAGAAACAGTGGAAGAATATAATCACTCCAGCACTGAAGACTTGTATGATCCTAATCTCTACGTTATCGGAGAACAACAACTTACTACTGACTCAACACTCACACATACCCAACCATTTACAGTCAGCCGAGGCATAAATTCACTGAACAGTTAACTGACTGTAGACAGCAGCGGCGCAGCAGATACACTCACATCAAGCAGACAATAGAGACATATCAGATACACTGGCAGCAGACAACACAGACACGTCTGTATGTAGCAGAAAACGCAAGGCATATCACACAACAAGAACGTTCAGTCACCTGCAATAGTTGTACGTCCATTCCTCACCACACTCACAGGACAGACACTCACTCCCACGAAACATAAACACACGAACTCACTTACAACAGCCACATAAACACTTCTAAAGCCACACACACACACACACACACACACACACACACACACACACTCTACCAACAGCCACACACAAACTTCCAACAATACTCACTCACTTCCAGCAACCAAACACAAACTTCTAGTATCTACTCATCCCTTCCAGCAACTTCCAAATACCTACACGTCTCTTGTAGCACCCCGTCCTTCCAGCAACTTCCAAATACCTACACATCTCTTCCAGCACCATGTAATCACTACCAAGGCAGACAGATACACCCCCAGGCCAAGTCTCCATACACCCGAGGCAACACTGGAGGAACTGAGGGGTGTCATCCTCACCTCCAGCAGGTTGGTCATCTGCTCCTGGATTCGGACGACATTATGCTGGACTCCGGTAGGATGAGCATCGAACAGACACTCCCCACACGCCGCTACCTCGCAGCTCAAACACCAGAAGGCCAGGCGCGCCTTGTGCTCCAAGCAGTTATCCTGCAGAAGGAACGAGACAGAAGGCGCATTACAGATTACCGTAAGACGGTAGAAGGGAATGAAAAAAACGAAAGATTTGTTGTAAAAAAGAAAAGAAGGTAAAAGAACATTACATTCTACACGACGGTTGGGGGGAAAAAATCCTAACTTAAATGTCTTTTTTTCACTTTATATTACCACTAAGTGTTTCAAATATGAATTTCAGATATAAAATCCTACTTCTCTAGCTCTAGGGATTCCCAAAAGGTCATTTCTTTGTTTGCATATGCTTTTCAAAGGCCATACGTACAGTGACAGAGCGTATGGCCATACGTTCAGTGACAGCGTGTATGGCCATACGTAAAGTGAAAGCGTGTATGGCGATAGAAATATCTTGAACACCCGAAGAAAATGTGGTCAGGATTGTTCGAGTGATGGTTATAACGTGACGCCGACGGTCTTAATGGCTTAATGACGCTGGCAATCGGAGGGCCTGAAACTCAGCCAAGTAACCAACCAACCGTACATACGTGTCGTCGTGCTCGTCCAGGGGCAAACCCAAGAACGACCTCAGGGGCAAACCCAAGGACGACCTCAGGGGCAAACCTGAGGACGACCTCAGGAGTAAACCCAAAGACGACCTCAGGGGCAAACCCAAGGACGACCTTAAGGGCAAAACCAAGGACGACCTAGGGGAAAACCCAAGGACGACCCAGGGGCAAACCCAAGGACGACCTCAGGGGTAAACCCAAAGACGACCTCAGGAGTACACCCAAAGACGACCTCACGGAGCAAACCCAAGGACGATCCCAGAGGCAAAGCCAAGAACGACTCCAGGAAGTGATAAGTTCCACGGGCGTAGAGCATGACCTTGAACATAACCAAGACTTCCTGTTGTCGGTACTTGTTCAGTTATCAGAGTCCGGAGTTCAAGAATACTAGGAAGATACAGAGGAAGACTGATAAGGCTTTGAGATAAGAGAGGTCCTGGTGGCCATATCTGGAACTAACATCAGTGTGTAAATAGTTTTGGACCAGCTGGTCTGAACATGTGGTTAAGTATATATATCAACACCTGTTCAATGACCGGAAAGTTGTCCTTTCCCTCTGTTTGTGCAAGTAAGAAAAAAAAACGAATCAATTTCCCGTAAATAATCGAAATGGTGAGAAATGTTGAAAAAAAAAAAAACGCAATTCAAATATTGTTGGTCTAATATCAAAAATATGTACGAATTTCTAATATCAACTTTCTATTCAAGTGACCTGGACATGGAACGAAATATATGATTTCTGCTCATTCTTATTTTACGTGCTTGCAACGAATACTGTTAATGGAAGACTGATAATGAATATCATACATGAATGTCTTTCATGAATATTACAGTCAGTACTATATTGAATATCACGCCAATTGATTATAAAATATTCGTTCATCCGTAGTATGACGAAGGAAATAATGTTAATAATGTTATAGAGAGTAACACGTATTCATCATACTGAATACAGTAGAAAGACACTGCACCATAGCATGTCACTGTAACAGACATAAGTATGCATATGTATACGTATGTACGTGTATGCAAAAGTCAGTAAGACGTTAATCCTACATCAAGTAGAGTCCTTATATCCAAAATTCGACTATGCTGTGGTATGTCCAGTGAATACTTTGCGTATCTTGCTTTTTTTGCCATTTCTTCATTCTACGTTTAAGCAGCGTATCGATAACCGTTTTCTTAGAGACCATGTCTTCGGCACCGTTTTCTACAAGACCGGTATTTTTAGGACTGATTTCTCCAATTTTTTTTTTCTTTTTTAGAAAGGCATTACTTCGAGACTGGAAAGTTTCCGGGTCTATAAGGCGTCGCCTTGATTCCTTCCCTACGTCCGCACTTCCGAAGATTACGTGTGTGCGAGGCACACTTACCTGTCTACTGCTGGGGGAGGAGCTTGGGCCGACGTGGTCCTTCCGTCGGATCACATCGAGGAGAGAGTAGTTGACGGGCAGGTCCTGGACGGCTTGGACCAGCTGCGGCCGCCGACAAGCCGGGCAGACGGAGTTACCTGCAAGAAAAGCCAGTGAGGCGGAGGTAGAAAGTTACCCAAAGGAGCCCAGGGAAGGCAAGATATAAGATAGGCTAAGGGGTGTTGCCAGGATGAAAAGGCTTACCACGGTGTTGTATGACCAGATGCTGTTGTTGGAGAGTCTCATACATGAACCTAGGGGTTAATTGATACGTAGGTACTTCAGAGAGAGAGAGAGAGAGAGAGAGAGAGAGAGAGAGAGAGAGAGAGAGAGAGAGAGAGAGAGAGAGAGAGAGAGAGAGTATTGTAGTTGCATCTGGCTACCACACCATATCGCAGACCTACTCCAGGAAGTCAGGACTTCAACATCCACGTAATCAAACTCTGCCTGAACGTTTGTTGATCCAAGAACATATATATGCATGAATAAATAAATAGATAAATAAATAAATATGAATTATGTACAGATGTATATATGTATATGTCTGTGTATGTACGTATATATGTATACATTGATGTACAAGTATGTATATGTGCATGTGTGGACATGTATGTATATACATGTGTATGTGGGGGGGTTGGGCCATTCTTTCGTCTGTTTCCTTGCGCTACCTCGCCAACGCGGGAGACAGCGACAAAGTATAATAAACATAAATAGAATATATATATATGTATATATATATATATATATATATATATATATATATATATATATATATATATATATTATATATATATATATATATATATATATATATATATATATATATATATATATATATATATATGTATATATATTTCGTCTAGTCATAAAATGAGGATGATTATAAAGTTTAGAATAAAGGTTTCTTTACGACTTGATGCAAGTCGTAATCGATGGGGCTCAGTTTAATCATTTAAGGCAAATGCCTAAGAAGATGATTGCTCTCCGGTGGTTCAACGAAAGTTGCTCGTCTTCTAGATTAACTAAGAGACGCTAGTCGAACTTGTTACTGTGCATTTGGTGCAATAAACAGTTTACAGCATCATTTACATTAAACTTGCCAGACATTTATATATTTATACTCAAAGACGTTTATTGAACGTACGTATGTAATATTCTTATGTAATATCTTTATTCAGATAAAAATCAAAATATTTTTTTGTCAAAATAAATCATACGAGTGTTGGTAATAAATTCTATAAGTGGAGAGTGACTTGGGCGATAATATTTGACAGATATAAAGTCTTGCTCGTCAGCACACACACACACACACACAGTGCTCGTCAGCGACCCGTTACATATGGCAACCATGTCGGGAAAACTGACTCGAGTTGCCAGAGTAAATGGAAATCTACAGAGTTATCGCTCACGCTCGTTCCACTGGCATACCCCTGACCCGCATGGACGTAAAGCAAGACACCCCTGCGATAAATCTGGTAAAAGAAACGATATAGGAGAGAAGCGATATTTCGTGTGTCATTCTTTTAAGAAAAAAAAAGTTTCTTAATCTTTTTTTTACTCTGGGTAGATGAAACTGGCAGAGAGGGGACTGGAGGTCAAGATGAAGCTACCATGTATAAGCTATAGTAAAATTATAGGAAAGAAAAATATGTGGACCCGACCTCATGAAGTGTTCACAAGTTACTGATTACTATGTTATGTGTGTGTGTGTGTGTGTGTGTGTGTGTGTGTGTGTGTGTGTGTGTACTTACTTCTCCCCTTGGCCATGATGCCGGCCAGGCACACATGGCAGAAGGTGTGTCCGCAGGCAGGAAGCATGAGTGGGCGTCGCTCCCCTTCGTCGTAAGGATCCAGACACACAGAGCAGGTCACCCCATCCTCCAGGGTCGGGTTGCGCCCTCCGGACGACATAATTCTGGCGAAGGGCGGGACGCTGCAGGTGGTGGTGGCGGTGGGTGATGGGTGGTGGGTGTTGATGCTGGAGGTGAAGAGGTTGTGGATCAGGACCGACCCAGCTAGTCACGATCACGGGCAAGAGACGCTACAAGGGGTGTCTCTCTCTCTCTCTCTCTCTCTCTCTCTCTCTCTCTCTCTCTCTCTCTCTCTCTCTCTCTCTCTCTCTGCTCCTTCACTGTGACAAGATATCCTTCAATGTGGGTTTTCTTTTTTCTCTCTCTCGCTATTATCTTCACATTTCTTCTCCTCGTTCGGAGAACTATCTCTTTATTTCCCTCTTTTTTTTTTTCTCGCAGTTTACGATTTCTTTACCACACAAACTACGTCTTAGCGGCGTGCCTGCGCCGCGTGCAGCTGGGGACGAGAGGTAACAAGGACTGTGTAGCTCTTGTCTTAGGTGGGGGTATTATGGGATATCTGACGACATCTGATAACACCGATAAGATAGCGATGCGAGTGAGTAACACAGCGATAACAGCTCTCGTATCTTACCGTGCTCCTCTCTCTCTCTCTCTCTCTCTCTCTCTCTCTCTCTCTCTCTCTCTCTCTCTCTCTCTCTCTCTCTCTCTCGGTCTTGACATGACAGCTGCTCCCGATGCCTTGACACGACAGCTGTATTTTCTTAAGCTGCTATACACCTTGGAGTGGGGCTAGGGAATGACAGGGGATGTTTGGTAAATGTTTCATTGCGACTGTTAAGGTAAACGGTCCCCTTGCGGTACGACTGTACAGCAAGACGTTACGACCGTAGAGCACGACGTTACCACTGTAGAGCACGATGTTACCACTGTAGAGCACAGCTTTACGACTGTAGAGCACAGCTTTACGACTGTACAGCACGACTTTACGATTGCACAGCAAGATGTTACGACTGTAGAGCTCGACTTTACGACTGTAGCGCACGACTTTACGACAAAGAGTACGACTTTACGACTCGAGTACGACGTTACGACTGTAAAGCATGACGTTACGACTTTAGAGCACGACTTTACGACTTCTGACCACGACTTTACGACTCTTGAGTACGAAGGTACGCTGCTCCTGAGCACGACGGCAATGCTCTTGAGCGCGATCATACGACCCTTAAGCACGACGGTACATCGTGCTATCATACTAAAAGGTCGTACATCGTACCATCTTACTAAAAGGTCGTACATCGTACCATCATATTTAAAGGTCGTACATCGTGCCATCATATTAAAAGGTCGTACATCGTGCCATCGTACTAAAAGGTCGTACATCGTGCCATCGTACTAAAAATGCCGCACATCGTGCCATCATACCAAAGAGGTCGTACACCGTACCATCATACTAAAAGGTCGTATATCGTGCCATCGTACCAAAAAGGTCGTACATCGTGCCATAGTACTATAAGGTCGTACATCGTACCATCTTACTAAAAGGTCGTACATCGTGCCATCATACCAAAGAGGTCGTACATCGTGCTTAGGGTGTTAAAGACCAGAATGACATTATGCAACATGAGATGTTAAGACTTTTAAAAAGCACTTCACGTATCCCTATATACAGCACAGATGGGATCCAAGTGCCTGTAATACCCACCGTTGTACCGCAGTCTGTGTGTGAGAGAGAGAGAGAGAGAGAGAGAGAGAGAGAGAGAGAGAGAGAGAGAGATTCTTAACGTGAATTCAAATTCATTAAAAAAGATTTCTACTCACCGTTACGTAACAATACTTCCGGTAGAGACGTTAGGAACCTCTTATTACGGTAGCTGAATACGTCATGCACCGTGGGATGCGATAAGCCTGTTGGTGTGCGCATGCGTGTTAACGTCTTCTGTGTGTGTGTGTGTGTGTGTGTGTGTGTGAAGGATGCCGTAAGAAAGATGTGTTCTGTCTTTATTTTTTCTCTCTTTGTTTCTGTATGATTCCAACTTGCCACTTTCTTATATTTCTCTTTCACTATTGTGTTTCTTTATTTTCTTTTATCAATAAATATATAAGTTATTTGTTTGTATTTGTTCATATGGGTTTATGTTTGCTTCAATGTAATATATATATATGTATATATGTATATATATATGTATATATATATGTATATATATATATATATCAATTCATTCATGATCAACTCTGGACCAAGTTCTGGCATTACCCAGGAGTTCTTTCTAAAGGCCCCCGCACCCTAACACTGCGCTACTTCCAGTAGCAGGAGAAGTAAACTCCTTTGTAGTGAGAAGTTCTTCGATGAGAGTGTACTCCCAGTGTAACAGCCCCATCAAAGAATTTTCTACTCGTGGTATTACCTCGTGCAGGCGGGATCCGGCAACACACACACACACACACACACACACATATATATATATATATATATATATATATATATATATATATATATATATATATATATATATATATATATATATACACACACCATTTCCATCTTACCTGCGTCATACACCTATTGTCTCACCTAAGATTCTGGTACATTCCCTTTAATTGCACCCTGTTGTCTCCTCGTCCATTCCTAGCTTCCCAGATCAAATTCTCGCCCACTTTCTTATCCAGTGGGTATTGGTCACGCCGCCCAACTGCAGACCAAGAATGCGACTAATGCATAAGAAATACGCGGAAAAAGCTCCTTAGTCTCTGGCGTCGCCAGCGATCGATGTGGTCGGTTGCGTTTTGGGTGGGGAGGGAGGAAGGGTTTGTGCGAGACGAGGGTGACTTAAATATTCCAAATATCTTGATAAAAGGGAAGGTATTTGGCTGTTGTTTTTTTTTTTTCCTCTTTTACGTGTTGTCGGAGGACAGTGAATGTTGCTAATGAAGCGTGCGATTGGTTTTGGCGAAGCCTCGAAGCGTGTGTACATCTGTACAACAATGCTGAGACGTATGCTGTTCAAGCCTTACTGACACGCCAGCATACTGTGCATGGCTTGTACCCACCCTTGCACATGACAGCATAGCCTTTGACCTGACTCTCTCTCTCTCTCTCTCTCTCTCTCTCTCTCTCTCTCTCTCTCTCTCTCTCTCTCTCTCTTTCAGGGGTCTGAGGCCAAAGGTCAGACCACCATTCCTAAAGGCCATTCCCTTCCGTCGTGTTCCGAGAGGAGCTGGTTACCTTGGGCATTCAGGAAGGCACGGGAGGACGAGGAGGAGGAGGAGGAGGAGGAGGACATGATGTCCTAAAAGCATGATGCATCATCGCAGGCATTCCAATCACCGGACACCACGGTCACCACAATCATGGACTGGTGGTGTCCCGTGTCGAATCCGAATCTTGCCTGATTTTAATTTCAAGCATGGGTGGAATCAAGGACAACACTCACCAGCTTGTCCTGCCAGTGCCCTCGACAAGTGGTGGTGGGGGGGAAAAAAAAAAGGAGATATAGTAACTGTTTCTTTCAGATCCCCCTTTATTTTATGCTTGCCTTCAACAGAATAAAAAAAAAAGGGACATAGAAAACGGCTCCGGCACGAATATTATTTATGAATTCTCACGATGTCTGACCAGTATGTGCTTATGTAAATCTTGAAGTATAAAAGCAGCGAGTTACATATTCAAAGTACATATTCCGTCCCTCTATACAGTATTTCATTTAGCTGTATACGACAGTCGGGGGAGGGTGGGTTTGTAAAATATTTCCATAAAATTCTGTGTTTCGTGACAATGTTGCTTCACCTTGCGACAAACTCTACACCAGGGGGATCCCTGACATTTAAAGTTTGAGCGTTGATAATTCGTAAATTGCGCACGGGGCTTTTAAATGATTATTAGTTTGCATTTTCACCTCGAGACACTGAAAATATCTATGATCTCTTAGTATCAAAGAGTACGATTTACATTTTTTTTTTCTTACTACGTCGAGGGAAGATATAATCATCATTAGATTTATATAAGCGCTGCGAGAGAGAGAGAGAGAGAGAGAGAGAGAGAGAGAGAGAGAGAGAGAGAGAGAGAGAGAGAGAGAGAGAGAGAGAGAGAGAGTCTTCTCTTGCAAAAAAAAAAAAAGGCAATACCATATTTTCTTACTTCTATCTATACTTCACTAGACACTTGGAAAGTGGTATAGCAGAGTTTTCGTGAGGGAAGGCTTGGGGTGTGTGTGTGTGTGTGTGTGTGTGTGTGTGTGTGTGTGTCTGTGTGTCTGTGTGTGTGTCTGTGTCCTGTGTGTGTGTGTGTGTGTGTGTGTGTTGTGTGTGTGTGTGTGTGTGTGTGTGTGTGTGTGTGTGTGTGTGTGTGTGTCTGTGTGTGTGTGTGTCTGTGTCTGTGTGTGTGTGTGTGTCTGTGTGTGTATCTGTGTCCTGTGTGTGTGTGTGTGTGTGTGTGTGTGTGTGTGTGTGTGTGTGTGTGTGTGTGTGTGTGTGTGTTCTGTAATGCATTAGAACTAAGGAAATAAGTAACTGCTTGAGATATATACACGAAACTTTGAAATGAGACCAATTTAGGAAAAGGAGTGGATTAAAAAGGACAAGAGGTAAGTAACTAGGATATTTGAAGGGGGGGCCTTTTGAAGGGCAGCGAACTGATAAAAACAACATGATGAGGACCAAGATAAGAAAAGGGAACATTCAAAAAGGACATAATAATAAAAAGAGAAGGTAAAAAGAGGGCAGAGAATTTGCTTAGACGTAATGACACAAAAAAAATAACGAAACACGAAAAAAAAAGTTGAATACACACAAAAAAAAAGGCAAGAAAGAAATACTAGAGCCTTCCTCACCGTAACTAAAGGCGACTTTGTGATCAACGATGAAAGATTTCCCGCCATTCGTACGTAATGCTGTAATACTACTTAGATAAAAGCCTGATTTAGAATTCTGGTCGCAGGAGTCGGCCCACAGTCAATCCAGCTGTTCATCCTTCCCTAGAGGATGGTCGGTGAATTACGTACCTGGCTTAGGCTTGGATATATATATATATATATATATATATATATATATATATATATATATATATATATATATATATATATATATATATATTTTTTTTTTTTTTTTTTTTTTTAATACTTTGTCGCTGTCTCCCGCGTTTGCGAGGTAGCGCAAGGAAACAGACGAAAGAAATGGCCCAACCCCCCCCCCCCATACACATGTATATACATACGTCCACACACGCAAATATACATACCTACACAGCTTTCCATGGTTTACCCCAGACGCTTCACATGCCTTGCTTCAATCCACTGACAGCACGTCAACCCCTGTATACCACATCGCTCCAATTCACTCTATTCCTTGCCCTCCTTTCACCCTCCTGCATGTTCAGGCCCCGATCACACAAAATCTTTTTCACTCCATCTTTCCACCTCCAATTTGGTCTCCCCCTTCTCCTTGCTCCCTCCACCTCCGACACATATATCCTCTTGGTCAATCTTTCCTCACTCATTCTCTCCATGTGCCCAAACCATTTCAAAACACCCTCTTCTGCTCTCTCAACCACGCTCTTTTTATTTCCACACATCTCTCTTACCCTTACGTTACTTACTCGATCAAACCACCTCACACCACACATTGTCCTCAAACATCTCATTTCCAGCACATCCATCCTCCTGCGCATATATAAGCTTACATTCACAAGACTTCGCCTGACAGAGGTTACACCGCGAGCGAACAGTCACCTTTGGCCAGGCTGGATCATCGTCAGTTGACGTAACACAATACAGTCCCGTCAAAGAACTTCGTCGCTTCGAAGGAGTTCATCCTCTCCCTGCATGAGACCCAGGTCTGATGGACCAGCCATCACATACTTCTAGACACCCTCCGTGAAAAGTCTTTGGGTTATATAATAATATATATATATATATATATATATATATATATATATATATATATATATATATATATATATATATATATATATATATACAACTTTGTGTGTGTGTGTGTGTGCGTGTGTGTGTGTGTGTGTGTGTGTGTGTGTGTGTGTGTGTGTGTGTGTGTGTGTGTGTGTGTACTCGTCTGAATACCAACAAAAAAAGCAGTGATAAAAGCGGTTGACCCAACGCGGCAACATCATCATTCAAAACACCAATAGCAGCCGTGGTGCCGATTAAGGACATGAGCTAAGGACAATACCGGCAGCTGCTACCACTGATAAATCCTTTGGGGTAAGAGCCGAGGTGGCACACACACACACACACACACACACACACACACACACACACACACACACACACACATACGTTACACAACCGTAGACGAGGCCTTGAGGGTCGTAGCTTGTAATTAATCACATGAGAGGGCGGAGCTGCGCCATCCGTGACCCTGGGGGCATGTCAGTGATGGAGAAGGAACTTCGAAGGATTGAAGGATCCATCTCCCCCTCCCTCGCGTTAGCAGCTAGAGAGGGATTAAGACCCTGGGGGGATGGATGGATGTCAGTGAAGGAGAAGGAACTGGTGAAGGACTGTGGGATCTATCAAGTCAGCAACTGCAGGATCCACGACCCTGAAGGCTATGACAGTGTTGGAGCAGGAACGTCGAAGGATTGAAGGATTCTTCCCCCCCCCCCCCCCATCAGCTGCAGGATCTAATACCCTGAGCGATGTCAGTGTTGGGAGTGGGATCAGTGAAGGATCACCTCCCCCCCTTCCCGTCATCAGCTGCAGGATCTAATACCTGGGCGATGTCAGTGTTGGGAGTGGGATCAGTGAAGGATCCCTGGGAGTCAGTGTATGGCTGGCTGGACTGCATTCCTGCAGCATTGGGCAGGCTGCGGGTTGGTTGGTTGGTTCAGTTTACCTTTGACATTACCACCACCACCTCACTCGCACCTGCACACCCTGTACCTGATTATCATGCTCTGTTGCTAGGTGGCTCAAGTGATCCTCTCATTGTCAGAAACCCTAGGTGACTCCCTCAGTGTTAGGGGCAGTAGGTGACTCCCTCAGTATTGGGATGAGTAGGTGACTCTCTCAGGGTTAAGGGTAGAAGGTGACTCTCTCAGTGTTAAGGGTAGAAGGTGACTGTCTCAGTGTTAGGGGTAGAAGGTGACTCTCTCAGTGTTAGGGGCAGTAGGTGACTCCCTCAGTATTGGGATGAGTAGGTAACTCTCTCAGTGTTAAGGGTAGAAGGTGACTCTCTCAGTGTTAAGGGTAGAAGGTGACTGTCTCAGTGTTAGGGGTAGAAGGTGACTCTCTCAGTGTTAAGGGTAGAAGGTGACTCTCTCAGTGTTAGGGGCAGTAGGTGACTCCCTCAGTATTGGGATGAGTAGGTGACTCTCTCAGTGTTAAGGGTAGAAGGTGACTCTCTCAGTGTTAAGGGTAGAAGGTGACTGTCTCAGTGTTAGGGGTAGAAGGTGACTCTCTCAGTGTTAAGGGTAGAAGGTGACTCTCTCAGTGTTAGGGGCAGTAGGTGACTCCCTCAGTATTGGGATGAGTAGGTGACTCTCTCAGTGTTAAGGGTAGAAGGTGACTCTCTCAGTGTTAAGGGTAGAAGGTGACTGTCTCAGTGTTAGGGGTAGAAGGTGACTCTCTCAGTGTTAAGGGTAGAAGGTGACTCTCTCAGTGTTAAGGGTAGAAGGTGACTCTTTCAGTGTTAGGGGTAGAAGGTGACTCTCTCAGTGTTAAGGGTAGAAGGTGACTCTCTCTGTGTTAAGGGTAGAAGGTGACTCTCTCAGTGTTAGGGGTAGAAGGTGACTCTCTCAGTGTTTGGGGTAGAAGGTGACTGTCTCAGTGTTAAGGGTAGAAGGTGACTCTCTCAGTGTTTGGGGTAGAAGGTGACTCTCTCAGTGTTAGGGGTAGAAGGTGACTCTCTCAGTGTTAAGGGTAGAAGGTGACTCTTTCAGTGTTAGGGGTAGAAGGTGACTCTCTCAGTGTTAGGGGTAGAAGGTGACTCTCTCAGTGTTAGGGGTAGAAGGTGACTCTCTCAGTGTTAGGGGCAGAGGGTGACTCTCTCAGTGTTAGGGGCAGTAGGTGACGCCGTGTTAGGGGCAGTAGGTGACTATGTGCTAGGGGGTATAAGGTGGCTCCCTCAGTGTTAGGAGCAGTAGGTGACTCAGTGTTAAAGCATTAGGTGACTCTCTCTGTGTAAGGAACATTAGGTGACTCTCTCTGTGTAAGGAACATTAAGTGACTCAGTGTAAGGAACATTAAGGTGACTCTCAGTGTTAGTCACCTTTAAGATATCTCTCTCAGAGTCAGTCAGATTCCATATACTACACTGACTTTTCAAAGAGACGATAACCCATATACTGACGAAGCTTCGCATCTGATGCGCAGTATTACAATCCCACATGAACCAGTCAGTTCAGTTTTTCCTTCATAGGTCAAAGATGATCTCAATCCTATTAATTCTATGATCATACCTATAAAGCACAGAAGGGAATGCCTGAAACTTCATGAAATGAAAATACTATACTAATTAACAGACTTAATTAGGACAAAAACTGACATTTGCCAGACATACACTCGCGCGCTCAGCTAACTCACAGTTAATTCACAAAAACTGACAAAAATACAGACAAAACAGACAGACATCAAAAACTTCAAAGACTTAAGCAAAAGCTACAATCGAACAGCTGACGAGACATGCAAGTGTATTACACGACTCACAGCCTGATGCAGAAAAACCAATTGACAGCTACAGTCAAAATAGAGCAAAAAAAAAAAAATCATTAACAGGAAAATATTGTACTAGAGAAAAAGTATATATTAAATCATCAGCAGGCAGGAATGAGATACACCCATGCTATCAAAAGACAGTAAGTACACTTAAATCATAATCACTTAACAAACACTGTATCCAAACCACTGTTATGCCAAATTACAGCAGCCATTAGGTAACTGAATACATTCAGACTATTCACAGAAGCAAGACTATACACAGACCACTGACAGATGCAAGGTACAACTTCAAAACTTGACCCACTTGCCCTACGCCGCAATCTTGGTTCACTTTCCCTCTTCTATAGGTATCACTTTGGTTTTTGCTCCCGTGAGCTGGCTGCTTGTGTGCCCACCACCACCAGCTAGACCATGCAATACTCGGCAAGGCTGCTGAGTCACGTGATTACTGTGTGGCCGGTGATAACTCAAAGGTGGGCCGTTTTGATAACTGTTTCTTTCCCTACGCGTCGAAGCTCAGGAACTCTCTACCATCTCATGTCTTTCTCAATAACTATGACCTGGCACGTTTTAAAAGACAGGATTTTCACTTCCTCCAAAATTCGCAAATATTCTCATGTCTCTTCTTTTTCCCATTTCATTAACCTCTCTCTTTTTCAATTAAGGCCTGGCCTGGATGTGGACTTCTGTCCGTGACTGGAGCCTCCAACGTAAAAGAAAAAAAAAGAAGAAAAAAAAAAGGACATTTGAGCCATCAACAGACACCGCGTACTCTGAAACCACTGCTCACAGAAATGAAAAGACAGAGAACACCCTGAAACCACTGCTAACACACACACAAAAGAAATACTGTATTCATCAACAGACATTTCAGTGTACTCAACGGATTGTAAACGTATGCAAATTGAACCTCTCATCAAGTCATAAAAAGTCAACCCTTGCGAGTCCCTCTCAGCTTCCTAGACCTCTAATTCCCCTCGATGGTCAATCCACTCATAGATATAAGCTGATGCGGACACGTCTCAGCCATTACCGAAGTATACAGGTTTACGTGTCTTTACAGAAAGACAGAAGACCGAAAAAGATAGCATGAAGCCTTTATTAACTCCAGGATGATATATATATATATATATATATATATATATATATATATATATATATATATATATATATATATATATATATATATATATATATATATATATATATATATATATTTTTTTTTTTTTTTTTTTTTTTTATACTTTGTCGCTGTCTCCCGCGTTTGCGAGGTAGCGCAAGGAAACAGACGAAAGAAATGGCCCAACCCCCCCCCCCCCCATACACATGTACATACACACGTCCACACACGCAAATATACATACCTACACAGCTTTCCATGGTTTACCCCAGACGCTTCACATGCCTTGATTCAATCCACTGACAGCACGTCAACCCCTGTATACCACATCGCTCCAATTCACTCTATTCCTTGCCCTCCTTTCACCCTCCTGCATGTTCAGGCCCCGATCACACAAAATCCTTTTCACTCCATCTTTCCACCTCCAATTTGGTCTCCCTCTTCTCCTCGTTCCCTCCACCTCCGACACATATATCCTCTTGGTCAATCTTTCCTCACTCATTCTCTCCATGTGCCCAAACCATTTCAAAACACCCTCTTCTGCTCTCTCAACCACGCTCTTTTTATTTCCACACATCTCTCTTACCCTTACGTTACTTACTCGATCAAACCACCTCACACCACACATTGTCCTCAAACATCTCATTTCCAGCACATCCATCCTCCTGCGCACAACTCTATCCATAGCCCACGCCTCGCAACCATACAACATTGTTGGAACCACTATTCCTTCAAACATACCCATATATATATATATATATATATATATATATATATATATATATATATATATATACGTATATGATGCAGACAGAACAGCACAAATAAATAACGAAATTATAGTGACACAGACAATCTATGTATTATGTACGATGCAAAAAGACAAAGTATAATCAACTCATAAATACATTTTAACTCTATAGAGCCACACACACAAATACATGAAGACTATGAACAGGTTCAGAAAATACAGTAGGGCATTCTGAGTACGACCCTACCACACTCGAGCACTTCGGTTACGACCCATGAGCACGACTTACGACCTTCGGGATGACCCACGAGCACGACGTACGACCTCTGAACTCGACGACGGTACGACTCATGGGTATGATGGCCATGCCTTACTCTTTAAGGGCCAGGTTGTGGTCGTCCTGCCGTCCGCAAGGGTCGTACCTTCGTGCTCTAGGTCTTACCTGTTAACAGACGCGTACAACTAATGATACTAAATGAACAACAGACAACAGAAAACTTTGTAAATGGACAAAGACAATAAATCTTCAATGCAGAGGAGAACGCGCTCCAATTACGGATATAAACATATGCGAAGCAACACCATAAGCTTACAGGCGTCCCAAACTCCCAACACACACAAACTGTCCCACGAACAAACACCCAGTGTTCCTCCAACATAAACAAAACAGTCAGGGAGGCAAACAAGAAGTGACCAGCCTTTCTTACATCCCTAAGAAGCATCTATACACAAACAAGATTTACATATACTTTACAGTGCAAAGTAGTGTGTGTGTGTGTGTGTGTGTGTGTGTGTGTGTGTGTGTGTGTGTGTGTGTGTGTGTGTGTGCCTCGTCAGTCAAGGAATATGTACCTCCATCCATCGCCGAGGCAGCGAGGTAATCACTTGATCATGGGCGGCCAGGCTTCTGACCGAACAGGGTGGAGGAGGACGACTTGTCACATGATCGTCTGGACTCTCTATACCTGGTTGTTGACAGTGGCTCATGATGCTTGATATGCTGACGTCCTGATCCCCCTCCTTAGGGCTCTGTCTAGCCCATCTGTCCGTCTGTCTGCGCATCGTCTATGTAGTGGCAGCTGTGTCTTCGTATTCTGTATGGATCCACGACATTTCCTTGCGTCATTTATCGTATTCTTCCCCTCTACTTCCTCATACATACGTACATTCTTCAGTTCTGTGGGTCTTCGACCCAAGCACAACCTTTTCTCGTCCTTTGGCCGCCGTTTTCTACCATTCCTCTCTCTCTCTCTCTCTCTCTCTCTCTCTCTCTCTCTCTCTCTCTCTCTCTCTCTCTCTCTCTCTCTCTCTCTCTCGGCACTAGGTGGGTAGGTAGGATAGGTAGAGGAGTGACTCGTAGGGAGGCACTCGCACGAAAGTACTCGTTGGTAGAGGGAAGTACACACTCTCTCTCTCTCTCTCTCTCTCTCTCTCTCTCTCTCTCTCTCTCTCTCTCTCTCTCTCTCTCTCTCTCTCTCTCTCTCTCTCTCTCCATCCTTCCGTGTCTCCTGAACCCGTCTTACCTTTTTACCTTCATCCTTGCATCCGCTAGCCCCACCGCCACCATCCCTAACTATCCACGCCCATATTCTAACCTTGAGAAGGTTACGTAACACGTAACTTCACCCCCCCTCCCCTTTTTTTTTTATCTTTTGGAACATAATTGCTTTGGCTAATCTAGATAAGTTGCTTTGCATGTAGTTGGATAGTTAGCGGTGCTTAGTAGCTGGCTTATTGGCGATAATTATACATTTAAGTGTCGCTTTCGAGACTGATGACGCACCATACACTTGGTGGGGAGAGAGGCTGCACTGTATAATATACTGTATAATGTATTTTTCATCACCAACTTCGGCAACTGTTTGGTATCGTTTGGAAATTGTTGATGCATGTGTCGCTGAAATCATTCTTCACGATAATCGAGAATTCTTATTTCGAGATTAATTCCTGTCGATGATTTGAAACATAAGAGTCACGATCTGAAGACATTACGATCCCAACATCAAAAAGGATCCAATGATTATTTCTTTTATGATTAATCTTCCTTGGATTAATCTTCCTGTAGCCGGGTATTCTTTGAAGTGGGGGCAATACAGGGCTTCAACCCGTTCTACCTAATGCTCAAGTATGTAGTTATATCGTATTTGTTAAAACAACAAAGATTGCTTCAAGTATACATTATCATGTTTGTAGGGGCACAGGATACAGTTGGACTGTAATTTAGTAGTCTGATAATATTATTCAAATCAGTGAATAATTCGAAAATTCATCATTCCAATCTTATTCAAATGATTATATTCACTGATCCCGTTATCAAATGGAATTCGTTACGTTCTAATTACGTTACGTTCCATCCCTGATGGAATAATTAACTCTTTAGATTCTCTATAGAAAAAAAAAAAAAATGCATCTTTTTACGAATATTTTTGCGTGTATTAAAAATGTTTTAAACTTGTGCAAATAATCGTTCAGTTATCAAATAAACTTGATAATCTGATAAAGATACTTTTGATATTACATTTTAATAATGTAACATTGATTTTACAGTCAACATAAAGAGGATGATCTTCTTCTAATATCTGTTGAAGTATCAGAGTTACTACTCTGCACGTCATTTCATATATATATATATATATATATATATATATATATATATATATATATATATATATATATATATATATATATATATATATATCTATTGGAAAGGATCACAATTTTGCTTGTTATCAAGATATTCCTATGAGTCCACGGAGACTCATAGGAAAATATATATATATATATATATATATATATATATATATATATATATATATATATATATATACATCTGCGATGAATCTGTACAGATATTCATGCCATTTCGTGTCAATATGTAACTTTCTGAGCGGTGGATATCAAAAACCCAAAAGATTTTTAGCACACCAGAATGAGAATTAAGTCATAGATTAAAATCCAGAGACACACTCGCATGCAAGGACCAAGTTAAAGTATTAGTCTCAGATTAAGATATCTATGCAAATTCTTAGCACGTTAATGATCCTGTTTTGGTGTGGGACACATGTACAACTTAATATGGCCCTTACTAAAGCGTAAAACAAATACTTAGATCGAGTTTTTCGTGAGAATGAATGTGCCAACATTATGTACACAACTGTGGTATATCTAGAAAGGTAGAATGGCTATAGGGTATATCAACTCTTCGTATAGCAGTACTCGAACTTATCCTGCAACTGAGAACTCCAGTAGAGGATTCAGACTCTATATATCTGAGTCTCTTTCGTTCGCCATCACCAATCCCGATCCTGTATCTTATAAGAGATAAGATCCACACTATAAGGCTAGATAATGAACTCCATATACACTCATATATTATGTATAGACTCCACAGCCATATAGATCTCCGATTCTATTCTCTCACCTATGCAAATACCACACATAAGCCATACCACATATTAGCATACCCTTGCGAGGCATACGTCAACGAACACACACACACGAGTGCAAAACCCCCTACCAGTACAGAACAAATAGGTAACTACACAGCTCACATCATTAACACACAACCTTACCCTGTAGTCACAAACACCACACATCCTACCGTCCACACACACACACACAAACCCTACATCCCTCCCCATACAATCCCTAGTGAACACCACTACACGCATACCTCACACATACAACAAAGTATACATCCGTGCACACATGCTCTCTACACCCTGGAGAACCACGGGTGTATGCCACTCATACATCAAGAGCAGACACCAGAGTGAATGATGTGATGGAATACCATATGTTATTCCGGGGTCATTTAATGAGCTCCTTCATCATCTTACAAATGGCCAGACTACCCACACGCCACCTTACTGCACAAAAGGTAAAAGGCCGTGTGTTCGCGGTGAGTTATGTATATCTTGACTTAGGTATGCGGTGGGGAGTAGGGGGTTTGTGTGTGTGTGAGGGAGGGGAGGAGGAGTTGTAGCTGTGATTGTGGTGGTGGTTATGGTAGGGAAGTGTGGTTGTGGTTGGAGGATGTAACTCGGCTCCCTGAGCAAGACGCTCGGACGCTCGTAGAACACAACAAAAGAATGATGATTATTAATGCGACTCTCTCTCTCTCTCTCTCTCTCTCTCTCTCTCTCTCTCTCTCTCTCTCTCTCTCTCTCTCTCCATCGTATACACAACACATTCGGACGATCTGTAAAACTCACGACATTCTTTAAAGTTCTACCCGGGTGAGCGCTACGTGCTAGCTTTACTTCATGGCGATATTTTGGTCAATGGTAAAGAAAGTTAAGAGAGTGAGGACTCCAACAGCGTCGACCTCTCTCTACCCGTGCTGCACAAATGCCAAATTGCACACACACACACACACACACACACACACACACACACACACACACACACACACCACAAACACAAACCAAAAACGGTACAAGGGGAAACTTCTGAAACCGCACTGCTCTTCCCCAATCTGATGCTCTGTACATGCCTTCACCCTCTCGATCAATACCCTCCCATAATAATTTACCAGGAATACTCAACAAACTTATACTACTGTAATTTGAGCACTCACTCTTATCCCCTTTGCCTTTGTACAATGGCACTATGCACGCATTCCGCCAATCCTCAGGCACCTCACCATGAGTCATACATACATTAAATAACCTTACCAACCAGTCAACAATACAGTCACCCCCTTTTTTAATAAATTCCACTGCAATACCATCCAAACCTGCTGCCTTGCCGCTTTCATCTTCCGCAAAGCTTTTACTACCCTCTTCTCGGTTTACCAAATCATTTTCCCTAACCCTCCTCACTTTGCACACCACCTCGACCAAAACACCCTATATCTGCCACTCTGTCATCAGACACATTCAACAAACCTTCAAAATACTCATTCCATCTCCTTCTCACATCACCGCTACTTGTTATCACCTCCCCATTTGCGCCCTTCACTGAAGTTCCCATTTGCTCCCTTGTCTTACGCACCCTATTTACCTCCTTCCAGAACATCTTTTTATTCTCCCTAAAATTTACTGATAGTCTCTCACCCCAACTCTCATTTGCCCTTTTTTTCACCTCTTGCACCTTTCTCTTGACCTCCTGTCTCTTTCTTTTATACTTCTCCCACTCAATTGCATTTTTTCCCTGCAAAAATCGTCCAAATGCCTCTCTCTTCTCTTTCACTAATACTCTTACTTCTTCATCCCACCACTCACTACCCTTTCTAAACAGCCCACCTCCCACTCTTCTCATGCCACAAGCATCTTTTGCGCAATCCATCACTGATTCCCTAAATACATCCCATTCCTCCCCCACTCCCCTTACTTCCATTGTTCTCACCTTTTTCCATTCTGTACACAGTCTCTCCTGGTACTTCCCCACACAGGTCTCCTTCCCAAGCTCACTTACTCTCACCACCTTCTTCACCCCAACATTCACTCCTCTTTTCTGAAAACCCATACTAATCTTCACCTTAGCCTCCACAAGATAATGATCAGACATCCCTCCAGTTGCACCTCTCAGCACATTAACATCCAAAAGTCTCTCTTTCGCGCGCCTGTCAATTAACACGTAATCCAATAACGCTCTCTGGCCATCTCTCCTACTTACATAAGTATACTTATGTATATCTCGCTTTTTAAACCAGGTATTCCCAATCATCAGTCCTTTTTCAGCACATAAATCTACAAGCTCTTCACCATTTCCATTTACAACACTGAACACCCCATGCATACCAATTATTCCCTTAACTGCCACATTACTCACCTTTGCATTCAAATCACCCATCACTATAACCCGGTCTCGTGCATCAAAACCGCTAACACACTCATTTAGCTGCTCCCAAAACACTTGCCTCTCATGATCTTTCTTCTCATGCCCAGGTGCATATGCACCAATAATCACCCACCTCTCTCCATCAACTTTCAGTTTTACCCATATTAATCGAGAATTTACTTTCTTGCATTCTATCACATACTCCCACAACTCCTGTTTCAGGAGTATTGCTACTCCTTCCCTTGCTCTTGTCCTCTCACTAACCCCTGACTTCACTCCCCAGACACTTCCAAACCACTCTTCCCCTTTACCCTTGAGCTTCGTTTCACTCAGAGCCAAAACATCCAGGTTCCTTTCCACAAACATACTACCTATCTCTCCTTTTTTCACATCTCGGTTACATCCACACACATTTAGGCATCCCACTCTGAGCCTTCGAGGAGGATGATCACTCCCCGTGTGACTCCTTCTTCTGTTTCCCATTTTAGAAAGTTAATACAAGGAGGGGAGGATTTCCGGCCCCCCGCTCCCGTCCCCTCTAGTCGCTTTCTACGACACGCGAGGAATACGTGGGAAGTATTCTTTCACCCCTATCCCCAGGGATAATATACATATATATATACATATACACACACACACACATACACATACATACGCACATACACACACACACACACACATACATATATATACATATGAAAAATGTAAGAAACAATTTATAAAACAAACTTTTAGCTTGAAATGAATGAAAAAAATGAATGTCACATAATGGTTCAACCTCTGGCTATGGAAAAGGAAATGTACAATTTATTCACACAAATATATATATATATATATATATATATATGCGAAAGGGATCTTGGGGGGTCGATATTCCACTAACCTGTCGTCGAAACTCCACACCACAGGGAGCGTCCAGGAAACACACCGTGTGGTGGCAAGTACCAGAACTGCGTATTCAAAGTACGCAGGAAAGGGGAAAAAAAAAATATTCAGGTGATCATTCACGGCACGTATCAGGCCAGATGCTTCGTTACTGCACTTAAAGAATCATGAGGACATGAAGCACAAGGTCTAGAAGAGGTCAACAATAATGGTATCAAAATAAAGGGAGCTGAGTTACAGTTGAGAGGTTTGAGGCCATACATTTTGCCTACAATGCAAGAGAGAAGGGTAAAGGGTGACTTGATCATTAGAAAGTAAGTTTATAGTATCATAGTAGAGTATGGAAGGACACAGCTGTGTGAAGATATTGTAAACGATCATTATATCAAAAGAATAATAAGAAGCTGCATCACACTTGAAAAAGTTCCAAGAGATGGGAACCCCACGAGATGATACCTGGCTAACGAGAGAGACAGCGATTACGTATAATAATAATAATAATAATAATAATAATAATAATAATAATAATAATAACAATAATAACAATAATAATGATAATAATAATTATAATGATAATAATAATAATAATGATAATAATAATAATAATAAAAATAATAACAATAATAACAATGATAACAATAATAATGATAATAATAATAATAATCATAATAATAATAATAATAATAATAATAATAATAATAATAATGATGATGATAATAATGATAATAATAATAATACTATAACAATAATATATATATATATATATATATATATATATATATATATATATATATATATATATATATAATTTCTTATCCTTGTCTTGAGGGTTAAAGAATGGCGATAAGTAACCCTCCTGACTCCTAACCAGAGAAGGACCAGCTAATGAGAGATCACTGGCCTTGGAGACTCGGCCTGACGGTAAAGGTGTGTGTGTGTGTGTGTGTGTGTGTGTGTGTGTGTGTGTGTGTGTGTGTGTGTCTTGCAACACAACTTAGGGCCGCCCTCAGCTTTGTAATTCACCATCTGCGTTCATGATGTATTGCTGCGATGATTCTCAAAGGCTCTAATCACCGCCAATTATGATGCTTACATTAATTAAATAATGTGATGGTGGATTATGATACATACGAGCAATCCCAGCGTACCAGCGAGTATGTCTTTCTCTCGATTTCTTTTCCCATTAGAAGTCTTCCTGATTTACTTTCCATGGCTAAAAAAAAAAAAAAAAAAAAAAAATCTTATTAGTTGCTTGATAATGAATAATGTCACCGAGCTCATAATTGCCTCTGTTACTATTATCATTTATCTCCATCGTAAGACAAGAGACGGTGATGTTCTTCATTTATTTCTTGCATATGTATTCCATAATGAGCACCAAACACAACGCTCGCTGTGCCTTCGTCCAAACACCGACTGACTAGAGCCTTGCCTTGAACCGTAGTTCGATATGCCTACCTTCCCCTCCTTCACATCTTTCTGACTTCCGTTGGCCTTTCCTTGAACCGTGGTTCGATATGCCTACCTTCCCCCCCCCCCCCCCCCTTCACATCTTTCTGACTTCCGTTGGCCTTTCCTTGAACCGTAGTTCGATATGCCTAACTTCCCCCACCTTCACATCTTTCTGACTTCCGTTCGCATCTTGTGGGATGCTTACGTTAAGTGTCACAACCCACCCGGGTAAATTGACTGACCACCCCTTCAGAGCAGCGGCACTAGACTGATTGACTGCCCCGATATGTTGATGTGTTGTTCTGTGGACGAGAGAGAGAGAGAGAGAGAGAGAGAGAGAGAGAGAGAGAGAGAGAGAGAGAGAGAGAGAGAGAGAGAGAGAGAGAGAATCTAACCTGGCGCTCTATCTGACCAGCAAGCAATACAGACAACGATGAGACCTGCATCAAGTAGTATTTGGGAGAGGGATTTGAGTACGCCGCAAAGTTAGCCTTTGTATACAAGGGAGAAACATACTATGCTTAGGATATACTCTTCAGGAAAAAGGTTGAAATTAACTGATTCTTTTTTTTGTGTATGTGTGACCTCGCAAGATGTGCATGGTGATGAATGCATTATATATGAATTTATCTTAAAACTTGACCGCCGTTTTACGCGTCAGCGAGGTAGCGTCAGGAAAAAGACGAGGAAAGAATGGCTCATTCACTCATATACACATATATACATACCAACATATGACATATATATGTATGAAAGCCGGGAAGGCAGCGTGTTTCGATAGTATTGCAGTGGAATTTATTCAAAAAAAGGGGGGTGACTGTATTGTTGACTGGTTGGTAAGGTTATTTAATGTATGTAAGACTCAAGGTGAGGTGCCTGAGGATTGGCGAAATGCTTGCATAGTGCCATTGTACAAAGGATATAAAAGTGAGTGCTCAAATAACAGAGGTATAAGTTTGCTGAGTATTCCTGAGAAATTATATGGGAGGATATTGATTGAGAGGGTGAAGGTATGTACAGAGCATCAGATTGGGGAAGAGCAGTGTGGTTTCAGAAGTGGTAGAGGATGTGCGGATCAGGTGTTTGCTTTGAAGAATGTATGTGAGAAATATTTAGAAAAGCAAATGGATTTGTATGTAGCATTTGTGGATCTGGAGAATGCATATGATAAGAGTTGATAGAGATGCTCTGTGGAAGGTATTAAGAATATATGGTGTGGGAGGCAAGTTGTTAGAAGCAGTGAAAAGTTTTTATCAAGGATGTAAGGAATGTGTGCGTGTAGGAAGAGAGGAAAGTGATTGGTTCTCAGTGAATGTAGGTTTGCGGCAGGGGTGTGTGATGTCTCCATGGTTATTTAATTTGTTTATGGATGGGTTAGTTAGGGAGGTGAATGCAAGAGTTCTGGAAAGAGGGGCAAGTATGCAGTCTCTTGTGGATGAAAGGGCTTGGGAAGTGAGTCAGTTGTTGCTCGCTGATGATACAGCGCTGGTGGCTGATTCATGTGAGAAACTGCAGAAGCTGGTGACTGAGTTTGGTAAAGTGTGTGAAAGAAGAAAGCTTAGAGTAAATGTGAATAAGAGCAAGGTTATTAGGTACAGTAGGGTTGAGGAACAAGTCAACTGGGAGGTAAGTCTGAATGGAGAAAAACTGGAGGAAGTGAAGTGTTTTAGACATCTGGGAGTGGATTTGGCAGCGGATGGAACAATGGAAGCGGAAGTGAATCATAGGGTTGAGGAGGGGGCGAAAGTTCTGGGAGCGTTGAAGAATGTGTGGAAGTCGAGAACATTATCTCGGAAAGCAAAAATGGGTATGTTTAAAGGAATAGTGGTTCCAACAATGTTATATGGTTGCGAGGCGTGGGCTATGAATAGAGTTGTGCGCAGGAGGGTGGATGTGCTGGAAATGATATGTTTGAGGACAATATGTGGTGTGAGGTGATTTGATCGAGTAAGTAATAATAGGGTTAGAGAGATGTGTGGTGATAAAAAGAGTGTGGTTGAGAGAGCAGAAGAGGATGTGTTGAAATGGTTTGGTCAAATGGAGAGAATGAGTGAGGAAAGATTGACCAAGAGGATATATGTGTCAGAGGTGTAGGGAACGAGGAGAAGTGGGATAAATTGGAGGTGGAAAGATGGAGTGAAAAAGATTTTTAGTGATCAGGGCGTACAAGGAATAGAGTGAATTGGAACGATGTGGTATACCGGGGTCGACGTGCTGTCAATGGATTGAACCAGGGCATGTGAAGCGTCTGGGGTAAACCATAGAAAGTTCTGTGGGGCCTGGATGTGGAAAGGGAGCTGTGGTTTCGGTGCATTATTACATGACAGCTAGAGACTGAGTGTGAACAAATGTGGCCTTTGTTGTCTTTACCTAGCGCTACCTCACGCACATGAGGGGGAGGGAGTTGTTATTTCATGTGTGGCGGGGTGACGATGAGAATGAATAAAGGCAGACAGTAGGAACTATGTACATGTGTATATATGTATATGTCTGTGTGTGTGTATATATGTATATATATATATACGTTGAGATGTATAGGTATGTATATTTGCGTGTGTGGACGTGTATGTATATACATGTGTATGTGGGTGGGTTGGGTCATTCTTTCGTCTGTTTCCTTGCGCTACCTCGCTAACGAGGGAGACATCGACAAAGCAAAATAAATAAATAAATAAATAAATAAATATATATATATATATATATATATATATATATATATATATATATATATATATATATATATATGTATATATATATATACACACACACACATACTAAAACATATGCATACATACTCATGTACAGATTCATACTTGCTTGCCTTCATCCATTTCTGGCGACACCCTCCTGCTTCAGCGATGTAGCGCCAAGAAAACAGACAAAAGAAGACCCCATTCGCTCACATTCAGTCTCTAGCAGTCATATATATATATATATATATATATATATATATATATATATATATATATATATATATATATATATAGTTTCACACGGGTGTATGTGTGCAGGGGGGGGGTACTTAACATGGGGTGGGGGGTTGTGGGGTGCTTATTATCATCTCTCGGGTCATTCCCGTGTTCATATGTTTTGTCATTGTTGTGTTAATGAAGGAAGGCACGTCTGTGGGAGTCGCTGGAGTGTGACGAAGGATCATATTTTCGTGGGGTTTGGTCGGTGTGGGTCGGGAGTGCGTTCAGATTAAAAAGGAAAAAAAAAGGGAAAAAAAGAACAAAATAGAAGAGGGTTCTAGTGTTGTTGCAGAGAACTGAGCGCCCAGCACATTGAGGTGAGATTGTATTGAAGAGATTATTTGACAATCTCGTTATGGAGGTGTTGAATACATACAGCTGTGAAGTAGCCTGTGACACACAGACACACACACACACACACACACACACACACACACACAACACACACACACACACTCGCTGAAGAAACTTTAAAAAGGTATACTTTTGTATGTAAGTGATTTACAGTGGTATGGGGGGAGACACACACAAAAAAAAAGCGCCCTACATTTGTGCAATGTCATCTCCTACAAAGCACGTAAAAAAAAAAAGAAAAAAGAGCCATTTTGTGCGCATTTCATCACGAAACATTCTGGGGGTCTCTCCCTGTCTTGTGCCAGCGTGCTGAGAAAGACCTCCAGCGCCTGTGTTTGGTGATGAATGCTACGAAAAACCCGTCTTGATGCGTACCTGATCAGAATGTTAAGTGAGGCCCCTGCCTCTGTGGGCGTTTTGAGAAAGAATTTCATTCGCTCGAATGCGATGGGAGGGGGGGGCGCCAGCCTTGAGCACTACGGTACGACCGCTTGAGCATGACGGTGCGACCCTTGAGCAGCATGGTACGACCCTTGAGCACTACGGTGCGACCCTTGAGCAGCATGGTACGACCCTTGAGCATGACGGTGCGACCCTTGAGCAGCATGGTACGACCAGTGAGCACCATGGTACGACCCTTGAGCATGACGGTGCGACCCTTGAGCAGCATGGTACGACCAGTGAGCACCATGGTACGACCCTTGAGCATGACGGTGCGACCCTTGAGCAGCATGGTACGACCAGTGAGCACCATGGTACGACCCTTGAGCATGACGGTGCGACCCTTGAGCACCATGGTACGACCAGTGAGCACTACGGTACGACCGCTTGAGCAAGACGGTGTGACCCTTGAGCAGCATGGTACGACCCTTGAACACTACGGTACGACTCTTGAGCACAGTACGACCCTTGAGCACTACGGTACGACCGCTTGAGCATGACGGTGTGACCCTTGAGCAAGACGGTGCGACCTTTGAACACTACGGTACGACTCTTGAGCACGGTACGACCCTTGAGCACGACGGGACGACCTTTGAACATCACAATACGATCCTTCCCCAAGGCACGATCTTTGGGTAAGATGACCTGACCTATGCCATGACCCTTAAAGGTCAGGTCAAAGATCAGGCCATCATATCCTAAACTTGTGCTGCCGTGCTCAAGGATCGTACCGTCGTACTCAAGGATCGTTCCGTCGTGCTCAGGGATCGTACCGTCGTGCTCAAGAATCGTACCGTTGTACTCAAGGATCGTACCGTCATGCTCAAGGATCGTACCGTCGTGCTCAAGGATCGTACCGTCGTGCTCAAGGATCGTAACGTCGTGCTCAAGAATCGTACCGTTGTACTCAAGGATCGTACCGTCGTGCTCAAGGATCGTACCGTCGTGCTCAAGGATCGTACCGTTGTACTCAAGGATCGTACCGTCGTGCTCAAGGATCGTAACGTCGTGCTCAAGAATCGTACCGTTGTACTCAAGGATCGTACCGTCGTGCTCAAGGATCGTACCGTCATGCTCAAGGATCGTACCGTCGTGCTCAAGGATCGTACCGTCGTGCTCAAGGATCGTAACGTCGTGCTCAAGAATCGTACCGTTGTACTCAAGGATCGTACCGTCGTGCTCAAGGATCGTACCGTCGTGCTCAAGGATCGTACCGTTGTACTCAAGGATCGTACCGTCGTGCTCAAGGATCGTACCGTCGTGCTCAAGGATCGTACCGTCGTGTTGAAGGAGTTGAATAAATAAATGAATAATGCGTCGATTATAGAAACTGGTATCACAACTATGCTAGAGAAATCTTAAAGAGGGGTGTGTACTGAACCACAATTATTTATTTAATGATCTCAGTTTTCAAGAAATGATTGTCAGTTAAGAAACATAATCGTATGTACAAGAAACATATATACCTTAAGATTAATATGTGAGTTACACTAAATGAAAGACTGTCTCTCAGTCATTTTTAATCTCTTATTACTCTTCTCTTGGCTGTCTCTATCCCTCTCACTCGCGAACACGATGTAAAAGACGAATGATTTGTGTTGTGTGAGAGATGGAAGACCTTGCTGTATGCGTCTGTTCCATAGCCTCTCTTCTCTAAAATATGTAACTGCTACTTACCTTCACTGCTCTAAGGTAAGTGGCTGTTCCTTACCTTCACTGCTCTAAGGTAAGCGGCTGTTCTTTACCTTCACTGCTCTAGGGTAAGTGGGTGTTGCTTACCTTCATTGCTCTAGGGTAAGTGGGTGTTCTTTACCTTCATTTCCCTATGGGGGCTGCGTGTTCCTCCCCTTCCCATCTCTAAGGTAAATGAATGTTCCCTCCCTTTCCTTCTCTAAGGAAACCAACTGTTCCTTACCCTCCCATATTTGAAATACGTGACTCTTCCTTCTCTCTACTTCTGTAAGATAAAGTGACAACCCCTTACCTTCATCTCTCTAAGGTAAACAGCTACTCATAACTTCAACAAATACCATTACCTTTAAGGTAAGACGGAATAACAAGACTGGAGAAAAACGGAAGAATTTGCACTGCCGTCACTAAACAAAACTGACCGACATGAAATTAACCAGTGAAATGCTTGTGTTGGAGAATGTTAAATATGTTTATTATCAGATGAATTCTACCCCGCGAGAGAATTCTTCAGTAGAGGAGAAGAGAATTATAAATGCCGAGTGGAGACGCAGAAGCCATGGTATGTAAGGTCGGTGAATCACTATCTTACACAATGGAAGAAGGTCCTTGATGACGACTCTTTCCCGTCATGTGAAGACACACACACACACACACACACACACACACATTATATATATATATATATATATATATATATATATATATATATATATATATATATATATATATATATATATATATATATATATATATATATATATATATATATATATATATATATATTCCTATGAGTGTACGGGGAAATGAAACACAATACGTTTCCAAGTGCATTTTCGTGTAATAATCACATCATCAGGGGAGATACAAGAAAGAAATATAACAGTCAGTTGATATACAACGAAGATACGTAGCTAGGACGCCATTTGGTATACACATATCAGCTTCCAGGTGGCGCTCCAGTCAGGAGCAGGGAAACGTTTTGGAATTCATTTGGAGTGAGAGGCACCTTGATGAGAATGTACTTCTTCCTTTTCGTCACTGGCGATGAAACAACCTCGCCAAAAGTGACTTTTCACTCGCGGTGTAACCCCATGCAAAAGGAGTCCGGTAACACCTTTAACAATCGCATGTTTACCAAATGGCGTCCTAACTACGTCTCTTCGTTGTATATCAACTGACTGTTATATTTCTCTCTTGTGTCTCCCCTGATGATGTGATTATTACACGAAAGTGCACTTGGGAACTTATCGTGTTTCACTTTCCCAGTGGACTCATAGGAATATATATATATATCTATATATATATATATATATATATATATATATATATATATATATATATATATATATATATATATTACTCACAAAGGGTGGAGTAGGGAAGGCCTTATGGGACCTCGACGCATAAATAATCCAGATGGTTGACCACCAGCCTAATCATGCTGGGCACGACCACCATACTGACGAGCAGAGCGATGCATCACTCTCTTGATATGCTGCTATGTCAGGGAGGTGTGTGAGTGAGGGTGAGGGAGGGTGAGGGAGACATGCCTGGTAACTATACAACAGTTACTGAAGAACATACCAAGATATGCTGCTATGTCAGGGAGGTGTGTGAGAGTGAGGGAGGGAGGGTGAGGGAGACATGCCTGGTAACTATACAACAGTTACTGAAGAACATACCAACGAGTGGAGTCTAGTGGTGAGTGAAGGTATCTGGGGAGTGGAGGATGTGTAGAATGTAGAACAGACGGAAAATGAATCATGAAAATGTCCTATGGTTGAAATTGATATCATCAAAAGAAATCAAAAGTGGTGTCTAATTTTGATATCTATAATCAAGGATATCAAAATCCGCATACCCTTTTGAAATGACTTATCTTTTGAGTCACAATGTGATGGATGATTTGCGTCGTAAATGGATCGCTCTTTGCTTACATTCGGGAGAGAACTGTACAACAGCTGTATCGTAATTCAAATACCCTAAAGTCGTCTGTTGTACTTCATTCATATCATAGTATCTAGAGAAGACACACTTTAATCTGTTAAGATCTCTTGGACTCTGTGGTCACAATGACAATTACGCCTAGGGAAGTTGACATTACACCTTTGTAAAAAAAAAAAAAAGATACACTCTCTCTCTCTCTCTCTCTCTCTCTCTCTCTCTCTCTCTCTCTCTCTCTCTCTCTCTCTCTCGACAGTGTTTATGCCTCGAAGTCTTGCAGGAGCGTAAACGCAACTGAAACAGTCCAGATAAAACTGCTAATGCGATCTGGCCTTGCGAACGGGAGACTGTAATGCAACAGCAGCTGTAGGAATAACACATCGCACACTTAGGGAATCATAATGTAAAGCAAGCCATGAAAACAGCATGTTTTATGGGGTTAAAACCCTACAGCAGCATGTTTTATGGGATTAAAACCCTACAGCAGCATGTTTTATGGGATTAAAACCCTACAGCAGCATGTTTTATGGGGTTAAAACCCTACAGCAGCATGTTTTATGGGGTTAAAACCCTACAGCAGCATGTTTTATGGGGTTAAAACCCTACAGCAGCATGTTTTATGGGGTTAAAACCCTACAGCAGCATGTTTTTATGGGGTTAAAACCCTACAGCAGCATGTTTTATGGGGTTAAAACCCTACAGCAGCATGTTTTATGGGGTTAAAACCCTACAGCAGCATGTTTTATGGGGTTAAAACCCTACAGCAGCATGTTTTATGGGGTTAAAACCCTACAGCAGCATGTTTTATGGGGTTAAAACCCTACAGCAGCATGTTTTATGGGGTTAAAACCCTACAGCAGCATGTTTTATGGGGTTAAAACCCTACAGCAGCATGTTTTATGGGGTTAAAACCCTACAGCAGAATGTTTTATGGGGTTAAAACCCTACAGCAGAATGTTTTATGGGGTTAAAACCCTACAGCAGAATGTTTTATGGGGTTAAAACCCTACAGCAGAATGTTTTATGGGGTTAAAACCCTACAGCAGAATGTTTTATGGGGTTAAAACCCTACAGCACTGTGGAAGACACTGTTGTAGTAATTTTACTGATGGCGTCCAACCATTTCACCCTACAGGTGGGTAACTCAACTAATACATCGTCTCCAGCGAATATCAAATGATAGGCATGCCAATTATATATATATATATATATATGCATGATAAGTATCAGGAGCTGGCGGTGTGTTCTGAGGTATATCTCGCAAGATGTTAAGGGGAAGACTATGAGCAATATCCACACGCTAATTACAGAGGCGGCTCCAGTGGCCAACACGGGGGACGAAAGAAATGTTCCTGCTGGTGAAGTACCTTTACCATTGGACTACTTTTTATGTCGCGAAGCCCGTAATGCTGCTGGTCAGCCGTGTGTGTTCCTGGCCCTACGTCGGTTGCTCGATGTGAGTGTATATATATGTATATATTCCTATGAGTCCACGTGGACTCATAGGAATATCTTGATCACGCGCAAAATTGTGATCCTTCCCAATATATATATATATATATATATATATATATATATATATATATATATATATATATATATATATATATATATATATATTCGCCATTTACCGCGTTGGTGGGGTAGCGTTAAAAAACAGAGGACTGAGCCTTAGAGAGAATATCCTCACTTGGCCCTCTTCTCTGTGCCTTCTTTTGGAAAATCAAAAATGGGAGGGGAGGATTTCCAGCCCCCCCCCCCCCCCCCCTTCCTTTAAGTCGACTTGTATAACATGCATGGAATACGTGGGAAGTATTCTTTCTCTCCTATCCTTAGGGATATATATATATATATATATATATATATATATATATATATATATATATATATATATATATATATATATATATATATATATTCAGAAAAGCTCAATAACAGTTGATAAAACTTTTTACAATTTTCTCTACAGGACATGTATCTAATTTGTACATACCTTGACTGATATTCAACAGACCACCATAATGGTGTTTAATCATGCTGGATTCTATTAGATTTCTTTCATCCCTATCGCTACACATAACAACAACCTTGGCATTATTACAGTTAACAGACTGGAAAAATGCCAAGGTTTTAGTTAAGAGTAGCAAAGGGATGAAAGAAATGCAACAGAAACCAGCATAATTAAACATCATTATGGTGATCTGTTGAATATCAGTCAAGGTATGTACAAATTAGAACCATTTATGATAGAGAGATTGTAAAGCTTTTTATCAACTGTTCTTGAGTTGCATTATGTAAATCAAACCTGTACCCTGTTTTACCTGGGTGAGGTCATCCGGGATATGTCAGGTCAAGGTCAGGTCAGATAGGTCACGCAGACCCATGTGCCAACTTCGCCTCTCACTAATTACAAGGTCACTTGACCCCATTCCATGTCCCCTCCGGTTCTCTAAACATAACTCTTATTGTATCTATTTTCTCTGTAACTAGTCTTCTGAAGATGTGGTAATACACGAAAGCGCTTAGGATTCACGCGTTTCCTTTCCCTAGAGGCGTTTCTAATATATATATATATATATATATATATATATATATATATATATATATATATATATATATATATATATATATATATATGGTTCTTTGTTGGATGATGTGTCACGTGTGTTTGTTGGCACAAGGGTGTGTGTGTGCTTGCGTGTGCCTGTCGTACGCATGTAATAATATGAAAGCTGCTATATGAAATTATAAATTTCTTGTTTATTTGCTGTAAAACAGCCTGTGCATATGGGGGAGGGAACTTTACACTTGTGGGGCCCTCACCTCTTATCCCTCTGTTTGGTAGTCTTCATTATATCATCTTGGTCTAGCTTGATCCACAAATCCAAAATCCTCTTTCCAAAGAGTTGCTTCCTCACATCCCTCCACACACACACGCTGGTTTAGCTAAGCTTCCAGCTGTGCCTTCCTGCTCTGGACTCTTCCAGCATCAAAGGTACTGTTCTGTGTTTAAAGACAACCTGGCTTTTTAGAAATCTATTTGTACTTCTCATGTCTTCCTATATACATTAATTCTGTCAGTATGGGAAAGCTAAGGATATCTTCCTCTCTTCGTAGATAGTGAAACGTATAGTTCAGGGACAATTCTTGTTGTATTCCTTTGGACTCTCTCCAGAGGTTCTACATGGCGCTTTAATTAAGGAGACCAGACTTCTCCGGCGTATTCCAGCTTAGGGCGAAAGTAAATCGTGTATATCTCCCTGAACAACTTAAAAGAGTTCGTGTACTTGAGGGGCAATTATCCCACTGACCAAAATATTGATTTGTCAGTCTCAAGGTCCTACTCACACGCGATGCTCCTATGTCAAGTTCAGTGTGATGTCGGTTCCCTGGTCTCTTTCAAAGTACGACTCTTATGATACATTTCCGCCAGTATGGTATTTCACCATCTGGTCTGTTTAAACACGTCCACACCTTCTTGACTTTACATTTCTCGATGTTAATTTTCTTTAGCCATTTGTTGAACAATGTTCTCTCTTGTGTATAGTCCCTCAAATTATTTTGCAGTCGTGTTTATATCATTTCGCAGTTCCTTCATGATTTTAACATCATCAGCAAACATATTCAAATTCGCCTGGCAAATAATTCACGTAAACCAGAAATGGAAATGGCCCCGGCATTAATCCATGGGGAGCCTCACTTGTCAGTTTTGCCTAACTTGAAAAAGGATCCCCTGACGTGTTCCCTGTTCCCTCCCAGTTAGATAGCTATCATCCCATTTGAGTAGCTCTCCTCTGACCGCAACTTGGACGTCTTGCTTCCTCATCAATCTTCAGCACTAGACAGTATCAAGGGCCTTCTGGCTATCCAAGACTAAGCAAAGTACCCACCCATCCCTTTCTTCCAGGGTGTTGCTTACTCTTCGTAGAAATCTATTATACTCGTCACACAGAGAATCTCTTCCTCCTGAATCCATTTTGTCTCCCACTTACGTACGTGGCTTGCAACTCCTGAATGTGTTTACGTACGTGGCTAGCAACTCTTGAATGCGTTTTCTGATCATCTTCTCTCGTATTTTGCAGGTTATGTTCATTACTGCTACTGGCCTATGGTCTAGGGGGTACTTCTCTGCCACCTTTTTTTCTTTTGAATAGTAATGCAAAATTACGTTTCCTCCATTCTGCTGGGACATGCGTCCTTCTGAAGGAGATTTTACACGACATTCACCAGTCATCAGAGACAGGTACAAGTAGCGATATGCCATCGGGTCTATGGGCAGTGGGCACGTTCAACTCCTCCATGAACTTCAACATTTCCAGTGGATTTATTTCAGTTGTATCTGAGGTAATTTCCCCTTCCATAGCTGGTAGTAATGGTAACCCTGGATCTTCGAATGTTATACAACACCTCAACTTTGTATTCATCTCCTCACTTATTTTCGCATCTTGATCAACATAACCTTTTCCTTCCTAAGCGTCTTCATGTGTACTGTTATGCTGTTCCTGGTAGACTCGTAAACTAGTTGTGGGTGTTCCTTTGGCTTCTCATGTTCTTTCTCTCATACTCTACACATTTCTTTCTCTTCTCCCGGTTCTCTTATATCTCCTGTCCTCTTGTATCTCCTGTCCTCTTGCATCTCCTGTCCTCTTGTATCTCCTGCCCTCTTGTATCTCTTGTCCTCTTGTATCTCCTGCCCTCTTGTATCTCCTGTCCTCTTGTATCTCCTGTCTTCTTTTATCTCCTGTCCTCTTGTATCTCCTGTCCTCTTGTATCTCCTGCCCTCTTGTATCTCCTGCCCTCTTGTATCTCTTGTCCTCTTGTATCTCCTGCCCTCTTGTATCTCCTGTCCTCTTGCATCTCCTGTCCTCTTGTATCTCCTGCCCTCTTGTATCTCCTGTCCTCTTGTATCTCCTGTCCTCTTGTATCTCCTGTCCTCTTGTATCACCTGTCCTCTTGCATCTCCTGTCCTCTTGCATCTCCTGTCCTCTTGTATCTCCTGTCCTCTTGCATCTCCTGTCCTCTTGCATCTCCTGCCGTCTTGTATCTCCTGTCCTCTTGAATCTCTTGTCCTCTTGCATTTCCTGCCGTCTTGTATCTCCTGTCCTCTTGCATCTCCTGTCCTCTTGCATCTCCTGCCGTCTTGTATCTCCTGTCCTCTTGTATCTCTTGTCCTCTTGCATCTCCTGCCGTCTTGTATCTCCTGTCCTCTTGCATCTCCTGCCGTCTTGTATCTCCTGCCGTCTTGTATCTCCTGTCCTCTTGTATCTCTTGTCCTCTTGCATCTCCTGCCGTCTTGCATCTCCTGCCGTCTTGTATCTCTTGTCCTCTTGCATTTCCTGCCGTCTTGTATGTCCTGCCCTCTTGTATCACCTGTCCTCTTGTATCTCCTGTCCTCTTGTATCTCCTGTCCTCTTGCATCTCCTGCCGTCTTGTATCTCCTGCCGTCTTGTATCTCCTGTCCTCTTGTATCTCTTGTCCTCTTGCATCTCCTGCCGTCTTGCATCTCCTGCCGTCTTGTATCTCCTGTCCTCTTGCATCTCCTGCCGTCTTGCATCTCCTGCCGTCTTGTATCTCTTGTCCTCTTGCATCTCCTGCCGTCTTGTATCTCTTGTCCTCTTGCATCTCCTGCCGTCTTGTATGTCCTGTCCTCTTGTATCACCTGTCCTCTTGTATCACCTGTCCTCCTGTATTTCCTAATTCCCTTGTATCTTTCAGATACAGCTTGACTGCTGAGTCCCCGATGCTTAATCTCTTCCAAAAAATGAGTGGGTCCTATTTTTTTTGTTTTTTTCTGTATACGTCTATTAATTTCTCTCTTCCCGTCCTCGCTCACCACACCTCATTGTTGGTTCACACTGTTCTACCCCCACGATGTAGAGGTTATAATTTTGGTCTCCGGACACGCCATATCCCTCAAATATTTGGGGCCAATTTTTTATTTCTTTTTTTTTTTTTTTTTTTTTTGTCTTTAAGCGATTTCCTTGAGAGCAGTGTGTAATGCATCTTAAGTACGAGGTAGTTAGTTTAAGTCGAGGGTCACAGGCGATGTTGCCAGCCCCCCAAGGCTGCTGTGTTGAAAGATTATGTAGCCTAGCTTCGAGGCTACACAACCAACCCCCACCCATCCATCCCGCGCCTCTAACCTCCCCCCTAGTGGTCGCTGAGTTACGCTGGCGTGACGAGATCCTGAGCACACACGTATGCAGGGAACTCGAATCTCTGTCATGTTATCCAAACACCACCCCCACCCTCTCCTCGCCCCTACCACACCACACCAACACCTCCCTTCCTTCTACTACCTCCGTGTGGTGGACTTGAGGTGTCCTAAACTCCTCTCTCTCTCTCTCTCTCTCTCTCTCTCTCTCTCTCTCTCTCTCTCTCTCTCTATAGTTGCCGAGCGTTGAGGCCTTTTTTTTTTCTTTTATTGTTTTACGTCTTCCTGACCGACGATGATCGCCCGTTGCTGTCGCCAAAAAGTTGATCAGGTTCTTGTGGTCTTCGTCAGAGAGTTGTGTACACCAGGAGGCTCGTAAGAAAGATCTTTTGTTTTTTCTTTTGTTTTTTTCCCCCTCAGTCAATCTGAATTTACCAATAGCGCTGGATGTCCCCCTTCTCTGTTTTCGCTCTCTCTTTATTCGTATGTGTGTGTGTGTGTGTGTGTGTGTGTGTGTGTGTGTGTGTGTGTTTACCACGTCTTTCCGCCTATGTGAGTATATACGCAACACACACACACACACACACACACACACACACACACACACACACACACACACACACACACACACACATCCCAGCCTGAACCTAAGCCTGGTACCTATTCAGCGACTCAGCCCTGAGGAGAGGATGAACACCTGGGTTGGGTGTGGGCCGACTGCCATCCCCCAGGATTTGAACCCATGCCACTGCGTAACTCTCTTGCTTATCTCTAGGCTGCTGCGCGAACATGTTCCTTCATACAACATGTGTCGGGTATCGGCTACGTGTTACGTGAATCGTAATATAGCAGTGTCCTTATCACGTGAGGATCTGTTACGTGAAACACCCGTCACCATGTCTTTGTTACTTTGTGGCTCTCGGAGTGTAAGTCTCTTACGATGTAAATGTTTTACCTCTATTTTTCGGCGTCATTTACTGTGCAAGACGTGTGCATTGTGTGTGCCCCTTTGCCACTTACACTGAGTGCGTCTCTCTGTTACTTACACTGTGTGCGTCCCTCTGTTACTTACACTGTGTGCGTCCCTCTGTTACTTACACTGTCTGCGTTCCTTTGTTACTTACAGTGTGTGCGTTCCTTTGTTACTTACACTGTCTGCGTTTCTTTGTTACTTACAGCGTGTTCGTCCCTTTATTACTTACACTGTGTTCGTCCCTCTGTTACTTACACTGTGTGTATCCCTCTGTTACTTATATTGTGTGCGTCCCTTTGTTACTTACACTGTGTGTCCCTCTGCTACTTACATTGTGTGCGTTCCTTTGTTACTTACAATGTGTGCATCCCTCTCTTACAGTGTGCGTTCCTTTGTTACTTACACTGTGTGTCCCTCTGTTACTTACACTGTGTGCGTCCCTCTGTTACTTACACTGTCTGCGTTCCTTTGTTACTTACAGTGTGTGCGTTCCTTTGTTACTTACACTGTCTGCGTTTCTTTGTTACTTACAGCGTGTTCGTCCCTTTATTACTTACACTGTGTTCGTCCCTCTGTTACTTACAGTGTGTGCGTCCCTTTGTTACTTACACTGTGTGTATCCCTCTGTTACTTATATTGTGTGCGTACCTTTGTTACTTACACTGTGTGTCCCTCTGCTACTTACATTGTGTGCGTTCCTTTGTTACTTACAATGTGTGCATCCCTCTCTTACTTACAGTGTGCGTTCCTTTGTTACTTACACTGTGTGTCCCTCTGTTACTTACACTGTGTGCGTCCCTTTGTTACTTACAGAGTGCGTCCCTTTGTTACTTACACTGTGTGCATCCCTCTGTTACTTACAGTGTGCATCTCTTTGTTACTTACATTGTGTGCGTTCCTTTGTTACTTATTCTTTGCGTTACTTTGTGCGTTGCTTCATGTGCCTCACACGTGTGTGTTACTCTCCCTCTGTATGTCCTAACGCAGGTTACTGATGTGCGTTACGCTGTGTGTTTGTTGCCTAAGTGTTACTGTTACCGTATGCTTCTCCTCGTAATTGTGTTACCTGTGTTACTGTTCCTATGTGCGTCACCTCTTGCGTATGTTACCAGTGTGTTATTGTTACCATGTGCGTCGCTTTGTGCGTATGTAACCTGTGTGTTACCGTTACCATGTGCGTCGCTTGGCGCGTACGTTACCTGTGTGTTACCGTTACCACGTGCGTCACTTCGTGCGTACGTTACCTGTGTGTTACTGCTACCACGTGCGTCACTTCGTGCGTACGTTACCTGTGTGTTACTGTTACCACGTGCGTCGCTTGGTGCGTACGTCACCTGTGCGTTACTGTTATCATGTAAGTCGCTTCGTGCGTGTGTTACTGTTACCATGTGCGTCGCTTGGTGGGTATGTTACTGTTACCACGTGTGTGGCTCGGCGCGCGCGCGCGCGCGTGTGTGTGTGTGTGTGTGTGTGTGTGTGTGTGTGTGTGTGTTGCTATGTGCGTGTTCTCTTGCCGGGTAGGGCGCGAATGAGGGAGCAACAATAAATGTCAGGGTCTGGGTGTATCCTCAACACCTGTGTTTTTCAACACCCATACTTGTCCTTACGTCGCTCGCGTACGCGCCGAAACTGACGCATACACGTGCCTTGATACGTGCACACATGAGGCGCATACACCCATACACGTACGTGTGACATGGGGGATACGGACGTCCATGCAAGCACACACACACACACACGTGTGTGTGTGTGTGTGTGTGTGTGTGTGTGTGTGTGTGTGTGTGTGTGTGTGTGTGTCTAGACACTATCGGGTCTGGCAAAGTGTTTGGGTACCAGGGGCTCGACCGCCTAGCTCGACACCGCTACACACACACAGACCTTCTCCCCAGGCCATGGTGTTCATCCTACGTGCGTTCTCCCCCCCCCATCACATGCCCTTCTGCACGTCGATCATCGTCAGTTCTTCCCAGTTGTTCTCTTATTATCAATCACTCTTCCTCAGTTATTTTTTTTTTTCTTCTTCCCTTCCATTACTTAATTCTCGTACTTTTTATTCTGTGTTGACAATGGGTTCACGGCTTTGTCTATCTATTTCGCTATCTATCATTCGTCATCTATGTCTGGTTCTTCTTTAATCCTTCTGTCTTTTTTATCCCTTCCCCTTCCTGTCTGGCCTCCACATCAATATTTGACATTCCCTTCTGTAGTAGGGTTCCTCTGCTGTCATCTCCTCTCCTCCCTCACACTCTTACCTCTCCATAGTTTTTTTTTCTCTTCTTTTTTTGTCTTCTCTACCGAGTACGTCCTCTCTCTCTCTCTCTCTCTCTCTCTCTCTCTCTCTCTCTCTCTCTCTCTCTCTCTCTCTCTCTCTCTCTCTCTCTCTCTACCCCCATAGCCATCAGTCACACACCCCCCCCCCGGCCCCTCCCTGCATCCTCTCCGACAGTTCTCGCCTCTCGGGTTTGCTTTGGCCTTCAACCAATCCAGCCTCCCAATCTCTTCATCTGCCCTCCTCCCTCCTCCCTCCTCACCCAGCCCCTCCTCCCTCCTCCTCCTCCCTCCTTACCCAGCCCCTCCTCCCTCCTCTCTATCTTTCTCCCGTTATTCACTTTTCGTCTTTCTCTCTTCCTCTTTCTCGCTCTCTTTTTAATGCAAAGTTTTCATCAACTTTTAATCTCTTATCTGTTTTTAACTTAACGTTTCTTGTGTGTGTTATGGACTTCGTGTTTTATACAATATTCAGATTTGTCCTGAGTGGTTTCACCTGTTTTATACAACCCACATCCCATGTTTCACGAGCAAGCTGATAACTAGAGTCTATATCTCCTCTATTCTCCTCTTTGTTTCCTTCTTCTACTCATCTTCCAATACGTTTTCTTACGTGTCTGTTCCTTTTCGTGTTCAACAGCAAATGTGATGCACTCTTCTTCTCTCTGTCCCATTTCCCCCTTTTTCACTGGCCTCTATGACCATTCCATTTCCTCCTTTTTCACAGACCTCTATGACCGTCCCATTTCTCCACATGTGTCACTTCCTCGTGGTCAGTGATCCGTACCTACTCTCCAACTCGCCAGTGTCTCACATCTGGATTATCCGTCACTTTCCCATCATCATCATCACTTCCTCCTGTCACTTCCCCATGCATGCCCTTCGTTGCTACTTCCCCATAGTATATCAGTCTGTCACTTCCACCCGGGGTCTCCTGTCTGTGGAGGAGGTTCTAACCATCTGTCTATTAATCTATAAACGGTGTCGTTGTCTATTCCAAGCAGGCGTTTCTGTTACGTGGCACATCGCTAACACAACATCTGTCTTTTCTTCAACGACTCTTGGGATCTATTGCTTTGTGCTTCGTAGGTATAATTCATGGTTTCGTGTAGATATATGCTAAGGATTCTAGTAGATATGTTCCATATATCTACTTAAAACTTTATTTCTATTCGTGCTTTTGTGATGTGCTAAAGCTGGAGTGTGTGTGTGTGTGTGTGTGTGTGTGTGTGTGTGTGTGTGTGTGTGTGTGTGTGTGTGTGTGTGTGTGGTTTTTCCCAGTGGAAATCCTGTTGGCCTTCATAATGTTACTGTTCGTTCGATCTTTTTCGTATAAGTTCTTTACTCACTCTTTCCAGTACTTTTATCACATGGGATGACAAAGTTACACATCCATGTTGTTTTATATGTAGCGTAGATCCTCCTATGTGTACTGGCGATATATATATATATATATCTATATATATATATATATATATATATATATATATATATATATATATATATATATATATATATATATATATATATGTACCACTCTGTGGACCTCTGGTATACAGCTTTTATGTACTGTTGGCTGTGTCTCAGCATCTTTGGTTTTATGGTCATCCTCTTTGTCTGGGTTTTCTCTGAGCTTTTCTTCTCTGCATTTCTATCACGTTTTGGTTGGCGTTTCTTACTGTTTCTTCTGTTATCTCTCCACAAATTGTTGCTTCCTCTCCCTGTCCTCATCTTCTGGTCACCTATGTATTTTTGTTTGTCTTTGGGCATTTTTCTTGAGTCCTTAGAAATGACAAATATCTTCTGACTGTTGTAAGATCTCGTTTGTCTTTGTAAAAATTCATTGTGTTGCTGGCTGTATTTTTTTTTCCTTAAAAATATCATTTCACTTTACGTCTCCCATTATCTTTTCTTTCAGTACATCTTAAAAGACACGGAGGTTCAGGGTATATAAGTCGTCCAAACAACGTCTTTTACTGTCAAACTTATTTTTTTTTCCTCCCGTGTCCAAGGCGAAGGTTAATTGGCTCTTTACATAACCGTTATGACCCGAGACACTAGTTTCCCCAACTCCCCCCTCGGTGACTAGCGCCCTGTCATTTGTGGATCGAAGGCCAGACGTCTTAAAGTCTCCTGATGTGTCTGTGAATTGGTCAAAAAAGAGTCTGGAATTGTAATACCTATGCTCATCCCTTCCCTTTATCTGAAAACCCACTACTCATGGTCATATATATTATCAAATACACAAAGAATTATAATCTTAATGTTAGTGAAGGTCTATCCAAATTGGATAACTTTACTGTTGTAAAATTTGTAAACAATTCACCTTCTTGTCCACGTAATAAGTTTATGATGCACTCGTTGTCTGTCTTGGACAATCACTTGTTTACCAAATGGCGTCCTAGCTACGTCTCTTCGTTGTATATCAACTGACTGTTATATTTCTCTCTTGTGTCTCCCCTGATGATGTGATTATTACACGAAAGTGCACTTGGGAACTTATCGTGTTTCATTTTCCCCGTGGACTCATAGGAATATATATATATATATATATATATATATATATATATATATATATATATATATATATATATATATATATATATATATATTATATATATATATATATATATATATATATATATATATATATATATATATATATATATATATATATATATATATATATAGTTTGCCCACGCTCTTCCCGTAAGGTTTGAAGCAGAAATCCTTCCCTCCAGACGACCATATGATCAATGACATCTTCCTTATTCTTAAGTCTTCAAGAACCTCTTTTGGCTTAGTTTTGGGATGCATGAGAGAGAGAGAGAGAGAGAGAGAGAGAGAGAGAGAGAGAGAGAGAGAGAGAGAGAGAGAGAGAGAGAGAGAGAGAGAGAGAGAGAGAGACCGCAATTGCTGGTAACGCGGAAAAGCTCTCGTTGGAACCAACTTTAAGACACACACACACACACACACACACACACACACACACACACTCTGAAGAAATCTTTACATAAGCAAGCATCGACGGACTGGAGGAGAGAGAGAGAGAGAGAGAGAGAGAGAGAGAGAGAGAGAGAGAGAGAGAGAGAGAGAGAGAGAGAGAGAGAGAGACAGAGCCTCCCGATCTCAATACGCAGGGGCCCTGAACCCTGGCATTTCCCCGAAGGTCAGAATTCAGGGCAGATGACCACGAGGGACGCCCACTGAGCCTTGGGATTGTTGGGAAAGAGGAAACTTTTAACTTTCTGGCAAGCAAGGGATGAGGTGAGGGCGAGGAGGTGGGAGGGTAATAGAAAATGGGCAGTGGGGGGGGGTGTTAAGGTGGGGAGGGAGGGAGGGGGGAAGGGGTATGTGAGGATGGGGTGGATTGGTTGGTAGAAAATGGGACGTAAGCCTGTTGATAGCGGTCGATCCCTGAGAGAGAGAGAGAGAGAGAGAGAGAGAGAGAGAGAGAGAGAGAGAGAGAGAGAGAGAGAGAGAGTAGGTATGGGAAGACAGAGGCGGCGGAGGAGGCTATGTGGCTGGTCGCTAGAGGGAGGGAGGGAGGGAGGGACCTCACCCCAACACCACCTTTATCTACAGATCCATCCGCTTGTTTCTGTTGATCAAGGTATGTCTGGCGGGCATGTCAGTCAGCCGACGATTGGCTACGTGGTGAAGGTCGACCACTAATGGGGGGAGGAGGGAGGGAAGGAGGGAGGGAGGGAGGGAGGGAGGGAGGGAGGGAGGGAGGGAGGGAGGGAGGGAGGGAGGGGGATGGGGGGAGATAGGGGAGGTGCGTGTGTGTGTGTGTGTGTGTGTGTGTGGGAAGGGGTGGGTGAGGGTGAGGGATGGGGCGAGGGACAGCATAATAAGGAAGGGAAAGAAGGCTGGCCCGTTATGATGGACGAGCGTTCATTAGTGAAGATCAGAAACACCAGTGATGATGATGATTAAAGAGAGTCGTTACCACGGCTGGAAGAAGCTGCAGAGTCTAAGGGTAAGATTATATATATATATATATATATATATATATATATATATATATATATATATATATATATATATATATATATATATATATATATATATATATATATATTCCTATGAGTCCATGGGGAAAATGAAACACGATAAGTTCCCAAGTGCACTTTCGTGTAATAATCACATCATCAGGGGAGACACAAGAGAGAAATATAAACAACGAAGAGACGGAGCTACGACGCCATTTGGTAAACATGCGATTGTCCAAGACAGACAACGATCGTATCATAAACTTATTATGTGGACAAGAAGGTGAATTGCTTACAAATTTATATATATATATATATATATATATATAAGTGAAGAGCTTGTAGATTTATGTGCTGAAAAAGGACTGATGATTGGGAATACCTGGTTTAAAAAGCGAGATATACATAAGTATACTTATGTAAGTAGGAGAGATGGCCAGAGAGCGTTATTGGATTACGTGTTAATTGACAGGCGTGCGAAAGAGAGACTTTTGGATGTTAATGTGCTGAGAGGTGCAACTGGAGGGTTGTCTGATCATTATCTTGTGGAGGCTAAGGTGAAGATTAGTATGGGTTTTCAGAAAAGAGGAGTGAATGTTGGGGTGAAGAAGGTGGTGAGAATAAGTGAGCTTGGGAAGGAGACCTGTGTGGGGAAGTACCAGGAGAGACTGTGTACAGAATGGAAAAAGGTGAGAACAATGGAAGTAAGGGGAGTGGGGGAGGAATGGGATGTATTTAGGGAATCAGTGATGGATTGCGCAAAAGATGCTTGTGGCATGAGAGAAGTGGGAGGTGGGCTGTTTAGAAAGGGTAGTGAGTGGTGGGATGAAGAAGTAAGAGTATTAGTGAAAGAGAAGAGAGAGGCATTTGGACGATTTTTGCAGGGAAAAAATGCAATTGAGTGGGAGAAGTATAAAAGAAAGAGACAGGAGGTCAAGAGAAAGGTGCAAGAGGTGAAAAAAAGGGCAAATGAGAGTTGGGGTGAGAGACTATCAGTAAATTTTAGGGAGAATAAAAAGATGTTCTGGAAGGAGGTAAATAGGGTGCGTAAGACAAGGGAGCAAATGGGAACTTCAGTGAAGGGCGTAAATGGGGAGGTGATAACAAGTAGTGGTGATGTGAGAAGGAGATGGAATGAGTATTTTGAAGGTTTGTTGAATGTGTCTGATGACAGAGTGGCAGATATAGGGTGTTTTGGTCGAGGTGGTGTGCAAAGTGAGAGGGTTAGGGAAAATGATTTGGTAAACAGAGAAGAGGTAGTAAAAGCTTTGCGGAAGATGAAAGCCGGCAAGGCAGCAGGTTTGGATGGTATTGCAGTGGAATTTATTAAAAAAGGGGGTGACTGTATTGTTGACTGGTTGGTAAGGTTATTTAATGTATGTATGACTCATGGTGAGGTGCCTGAGGATTGGCGGAATGCGTGCATAGTGCCATTGTACAAAGGCAAAGGGGATAAGAGTGAGTGCTCAAATTACAGAGGTATAAGTTTGTTGAGTATTCCTGGTAAATTATATGGGAGGGTATTGATTGAGAGGGTGAAGGCATGTACAGAGCATCAGATTGGGGAAGAGCAGTGCGGTTTCAGAAGTGGTAGAGGATGTGTGGATCAGGTGTTTGCTTTGAAGAATGTATGTGAGAAATACTTAGAAAAGCAAATGGATTTGTATGTAGCATTTATGGATCTGGAGAAGGCATATGATAGAGTTGATAGAGATGCTCTGTGGAAGGTACTAAGAATATATGGTGTGGGAGGCAAGTTGTTAGAAGCAGTGAAAAGTTTTTATCGAGGATGTAAGGCATGTGTACGTGTAGGAAGAGAGGAAAGTGATTGGTTCTCAGTGAATGTAGGTTTGCGGCAGGGGTGTGTGATGTCTCCATGGTTGTTTAATTTGTTTATGGATGGGGTTGTTAGGGAGGTGAATGCAAGAGTCCTGGAAAGAGGGGCAAGTATGAAGTCTGTTGGGGATGAGAGAGCCTGGGAAGTGAGTCAGTTGTTGTTCGCTGATGATACAGCGCTGGTGGCTGATTCATGTGAGAAACTGCAGAAGCTGGTGACTGAGTTTGGTAAAGTGTGTGGAAGAAGAAAGTTAAGAGTAAATGTGAATAAGAGCAAGGTTATTAGGTACAGTAGGGTTGAGGGTCAAGTCAATTGGGAGGTAAGTTTGAATGGAGAAAAACTGGAGGAAGTGAAGTGTTTTAGATATCTGGGAGTGGATCTGTCAGCGGATGGAACCATGGAAGCGGAAGTGGATCATAGGGTGGGGGAGGGGGCGAAAATTTTGGGAGCCTTGAAAAATGTGTGGAAGTCGAGAACATTATCTCGGAAAGCAAAAATGGGTATGTTTGAAGGAATAGTGGTTCCAACAATGTTGTATGGTTGCGAGGCGTGGGCTATGGATAGAGTTGTGCGCAGGAGGATGGATGTGCTGGAAATGAGATGTTTGAGGACAATGTGTGGTGTGAGGTGGTTTGATCGAGTAAGTAACGTAAGGGTAAGAGAGATGTGTGGAAATAAAAAGAGCGTGGTTGAGAGAGCAGAAGAGGGTGTTTTGAAATGGTTTGGGCACATGGAGAGAATGAGTGAGGAAGGATTGACCAAGAGGATATATGTGTCGGAGGTGGAGGGAACGAGGAGAAGAGGGAGACCAAATTGGAGGTGGAAAGATGGAGTGAAAAAGATTTTGTGTGATCGGGGCCTGAACATGCAGGAGGGTGTAAGGAGGGCAAGGAATAGAGTGAATTGGAGCGATGTGGTATACAGGGGTTGACGTGCTGTCAGTGGAGTGAATCAAGGCATGTGAGGCGTCTGGGGTGGACCATGGAAAGCTGTGTAGGTATGTATACACGTGTGTGGACATGTGTATGTACATGTGTATGGGGGGGGGGGGTTGGGCCATTTCTTTCGTCTGTTTCCTTGCGCTACCTCGCAGACGCGGGAGACAGCGACAAAGTATAAAAAAAAAAAAAAAAAAAAAAAATATATATATATATATATATATATATATATATATATATATATATATATACTTATGTAGTCTCAGGATCCCTTTCACTGGGCTTTTGGATCTACGATGATGCACTCCGCGCTGGGAGTAGGGTAAGGTGGTCTTTTTTTTTTTTTGGTTTGGTGACGATGATACAGCCTCCTCGAAGGTGACTTGCGACTAACGGTGGGACCAGTTGCAGCCGGTGTCTGGGAACATATGTCCAAATCAAACACACGCACACACACACACACACACACACACACACACACACACAGGACTTACACGTAACTCTATGCAAAGTATGATGGGGAAAAAAAAAATCTACATTTCCTTCAAAGTAGTCGTATCAGGTAATAGAATTTGCAACGAGAAAGCTGTTTGAACAGAAGGCTTTTCAAAATCATCGAAGGACAAAAAAAAAAAAAAAAAAAAAAAAAAAAAACATCGAAGCAAATTGATGTGTGTTTTGATGAGGAGAATCGCAGAATTTCTTATCTATAAAGAAAACCTGTGATACAAAATCATATAAGGGCCTTCAAACGACAAGACAATCATGTTTACCTATCCATAATGTGTACCTATAAGTTCAGTCATTTTGTAATGAGCTTTTGTTACCTAGAACGAAAATATGGCAAAACTGGATGAATGATATTCATATCAACCTTTCTGACCACACTGGCACTAAATGCTCACTGGTCATGGCCAGTTCCGACCCTAGACGTATGGCATCTCAACCCCGAAGCCTAACCTTAAGAGAGAAGATCTAGCGCTCTTAGTGAGTCTTAGATTCCATCTCCACCACAAACTAGCAGAAGATCCTGAGAGAGGCAACAGAGACGGAGAGAGAGAGAGCGAGCGATGTAATTCGAACGCCCTCATCCAACTGGAGACGAAGGGGTAGCTACAGGGTAATGGCGATGATGCGTTTGATACTGGCGTATTGTGAGGAGGAAACGAGAGATGGTATTGAACACCCTCGAACACAACATCACGGTTCGTAGGGCACGATGGTACGACCCGTGAGAACGACTGACGGACGGTCGCTACGACCCCCCGGTCATGAAGACGTGACAACCACCCCCTCCCAACCCTTTGGCCTGATCTTTGCGGGTCAGGTCAGAGGCCTGGCCACACCCCTACTTAGAGTCGGTCGTACTACCGTCGTGCTCAAGGGCACGCACGTACTGTCACCGTTCACGGTTGTCCCTCGCGCCGTGCGCCTACGGCCTTGAAGTCTCGAGAGAGAGAGAGAGAGAGAGAGAGAGAGAGAGAGAGAGAGAGAGAGAGAGAGAGAGAGAGAGAGAGAGAGGACCAGAGCAGCTGGTATTACGCAAGACCTGCGCCTCCAGGAATTGCGCATTAACTCACGCATTACCAACCGGTCGTTACGCCTCCTAACGGCCCATTAGGATGTGATTGGTTGTTGGGCTGTTAACCCTCCGCGGTGTGTTTAGAAGAGAAGGAGATCAAGAAATTAGCCTCGTAAAGCAAATTAGCGAGTGAATTAGCGTCGTGACTAACGTACACATTACTACTAAAATCTCCAACGCATCATTTGTCGTATACGTGTGTCAGATGGGTCGCTTTTCTTTGTCTGCTCCCACTCTTCTCTCTCTCTCTCTCTCTCTCTCTCTCTCTCTCTCTCTCTCTCTCTCTCTCTCTCTCTCTCTCTCTCTAATCCCTCAGGGTGAAGCGGCTTTCTGGCCAAGACCTTCACATTCTTTTTTTGCTGTTGTCCTGCTTGATACCATCATCGTAAAGAGACCAAGGATTCATTCCTCCACCTCCCACTCACCTCACCTCACCTCCTCACCTCACCTCAACCTCACCTCCTCGAAAACAGAAAGTAACCCCCCCTCGAGACGAGGTCTATCGGTGCGTCGTTGTGTCACCAAGAAGGGGGAGGAGGGGAAGGGGTTCGAACCCTCCCATCCTAACTATACCGTGATCCCGAGAGCGTACGGAGGGCCGTTTAAACAGCACCGACGGCAAATTACCAGGAGCCAGGCACCGGTGCATTTTTCCTGGCACGTTTAAAAACTGGTCTGGGTGTTGGTTATCCTCAAGGTCATCTGGTGTGTGTGGGGGGGGGCGACGTTGCTTACCCCAGCTACAGGTGTGGGCCCCGCGTCCCGTTTTCTGTGACGGTGTGGGCAAGGCGGCACAACCAACCAACAACAACCCCCCAACTCCCCCATTACCAAACTCAACAACCCCCCCAACCTCCCCCAAACTACCAACCTCCCTCCCATCTCCCGTCGAGGCCCGACATTATAATCATCAAATAATAACGACTCGAGCCAGCTTTTGCGAAAGGGTAAACGGGTCTAGTCTATTAAGCCTTATACGACAAAAGAGGGTATATGGTCTACCAGACAATGATATACCAACGGTAAATCAGCCTTTTTTTTTTCTTCTTCTTTAACTACGTAACCTGAACGGAATTTGGCCATTAATGAATAATAAGGCGTCGCCACTCGTTGATCTGTAGCTGTCTTAACGAAAATCGTTTCCTGTGTTGGGTCCTTTTTGTGTGTGTACTGAGTGAAGTAAAAAAAAAACAAAAAAAAAACAGATGATGATTTCCAACCCTTGGATATAATTCTTGTTTCTGCAAATCATGGTATTTAGATATATATACACGGATATATATACACGCACATCATACGCGGATATCATAAACGGAATAATATGAAGTACGTATGGAAATAAAGAGGCTTACATAATTAGCTACCCACAAATACTGACGTTAGAGTTATGTGAATGCATGTATGGATATACATATACATATTTCGATGACCAGAGAGGGTAAGAGAAAGTTAAGACGACTCTCGTAAAGATAGACGGTGCAGAAGGCCAAATAGGAGAGAATCGACACCTTTGATGGATGCGAAACAAAGGAACGATGCGTGAAGCAGAAACCCCTCCTACTTTACAAATGATCCCACTGGCAACCTGACGCTCTGCTACGGCAAGCCAGAGCAATCATGTGATCTCAGCCAGGTGACACAGCCCTGAACTTTAGTGAACCATAATTAAATGATGGAAAGTCCTTGGCAGTGGGATCAAGACGCCAGCAAAACACACACACACACACACAACAGATGCTTAGGTCTTGTAATGCAGGCAGGAGCAATCCAGAGGTGACCAAGTTGGGGTTTTTTTTTTTTTTTTTCATTCTAACGAGTTGGGATACATGTTTAAGGAGGAGGGAGGAGGGGAGGGGGGTGGGGGGTTTTTCTGATAGCATCGGGAAGTGCTGGGGGTCGAGATGTGGGAGAGATGAAAAGGGTCTTACGGGAATCTCTTGGAGATGGCGAAGATAGATTCGGTAGGGCGGAGGGAAAGGGCACCAAGGTGATGCAGTAAAGCTTGGTAGAGCGATATGGTGACTGTAAAGACTTTGGAGGTGTGTGTGCTAGTGTTAATGTGGGAGTAAAGGGGGAACTACAAGAAACACAGGTGTAAATTATAGGGTAGTTCAGGGGCGTGTAGTGATGATGGTAGGTGTGTATAGTGATGATGGGAGGTGAGCAGTCATGACTGAGAGGTGTGTAGTGATGACGGGAGATAAAGAGATATAGGCATAGTGCTGACGGTGGAGTGATATTAGCGTTGGAAAGACGGAGTGGTGGGGGATATGACAGTGTTGTGACGGGGAAGGTTTACAGTATGTGTGGAGGAGGGGGATGTTAAGTGTCCCAGTGAGGTGTTGGAGGAGGAGGAGGAGGAAGAGGAGGAGGATATTGCTGACAGAACAACAATGGGTCAGAATGACGGTGGGTGGAACAGTACTGGCGAGGTGGAGATTACTAGCAGGGGTGATTATAAGGGAGATACGAGACTGCTGGAGTAAATTGCTGGAGAAGGGAGAGGAAGAGGAAGTGTCTTAATGATGTTGGAGGACATCGTATTGGATCATAGAGCTGAAGGTGAAGATAAAACCGAATAGTTCAGTTCAAACATACGGGATTATCATCGACTGTTTCCTTCTACGATATCTTTCCTGCTTTAGTCATTATCATTATCAATACATCTTCCTTGCTACAGTTATTGCTTGTCTCCTCCTCGAAGTACTGTATTCTCATCTCTTCTTGTTTACTGAAATCCTATAACGTTGCATTACCTTCTGTTATGTCTTTTCTACGTTGATTGCCATCACCAACCACCTTTTCTGATGACACCACCATGACGACGCCACGAAGACGACCCTTCCATGACTACCCCACTCCAGCGACGACGACGACGACGAACGAACACGCCACGGCGACCCCCACAACCACCACCACAAACCCCGAGGCTATCGTCGACAACAACGGTGTTCATCACTGGCTTGCCATACGCCAACCACCATCCCTACCACCATCATGGTCTCACTACCACTATCATTGCCACCATCACTACCACTACTACAAGTACCACGACACCGTCATCATCACCACTTCTACTACAACTAACGGTACTCACCCCATCCTCCCACCACCATCTCCAACAGTAACCCAATACCTACCACCATATTCTCACATACAACCACTACGTTCGCCAATTTCCTGCCACCACCGCCACCCCAACACCACCTCTAAGAACAGCCATAAACATCGCACCACCACTACCAACCCTGTACTACCACTATTCCCCTCCTCCCCTCGCCGTCATCCCCATCAGGAAGGTGTTCCTCAGCAGCAGCAGCAGCAGCGACGCCTAAAATGTCCCCATTGACCAGGCGTGGCCGGGCGCCCTTGGTAGGATCACTTCTTGTGGTGGTGGCGGCGTTGAGATCTCCCTCTGGGGCCTTCGTGGTTCTTGTCGGCACCCTCATCCCGGAGTCCCGTCCCTCCACACCCCCACCAAGGGCGTCTCCCATAGGTCAGGGTTCAACCGATGGTGCGCTGAAGATGAGGATGATGTGTTGGGCCCAGCCCTAAATGTGGTTAGAAGTGTAGGGATGATCCTAACCCACAGCAATGACCACTACCACTCACCAGAGACGCCAGGTGAAACATGGGAATATATATATATATATATATATATATATATATATATATATATATATATATATATATATATATATATATATATATATATATATAAACCGTTCTTCGTTCATTTCATAATAACAAAAGAGATGAACTGTATTTCATATATCTAATTTCAATAACGTGTTTGTATCTTTTCAATGAACTTTTCGTGTACTGCATTCTTTTTTCATAGTATCTAACATGATCGTTTCCGTGTTCCGCCTCGTACGAGCTATATGATGGTGTAGGTGGTCAATATGATGGTGTAGGTGGTCAATATGATGGTGTAAGTGGTCAATATGATGGTGTAGGTGGTCAATATGATGGTGTAGGTGGCCAATATGATGGTGTAGGTGGCCAATATGATGGTGTAGGTGGTCAATATGATGGTGTAGGTGGTCAATATGATGATGTAGGTGGTCAATATGATGGTGTAGGTGGTCAATATGATGGTGTAGGTGGCCAATATGATGGTGTAGGTGGCCAGTATGATGGTGTAGGTGGCCAATATGATGGTGTAGGTGGTCAATATATATTCTCTGTCGTCACCTTCCGTTGCGAGTCATACAGACACGATGGAAAAATATGCACATCTGTTTCTCTATTAACTGCGTGGGTATAACTCTCTCTCTCTCTCTTTCCACTTACTCTCCGTCAGTTTCCACGAATATGTCTCTCTCTCTCTCTCTCTCTCTCTCTCTCTCTCTCTCTCTCTCTCTCTCTCTCTCTCTCTCTCTCTCTCTCTCAAGCTGACACTCTGGATTATGTAATCGATCAAGATAAATGTTTATGTACCTGTGCATCTGCTCGGATCTGCGTCACCTCCACTCTCTTCACGTGTGTGTGTGTGTGTGTGTGTCTGTGTCTGTGTGTCTGTGTGTCTGTGCGTGTAAGTTTGAGCGGTTTTCTCGTATACATACATGCGAAGGTTTGTCCTGTGTAAGCTTGAACGTGAATGTGTAGGCATATATAGATCTATACATACATACGTATTCATGGCCTGTAGACACTGTAGGGATGTGACAGCCTTGCCCCCCCGAAACATCCCCTCCTCCCCAGATGACAGAAAGAGGCGTTGGTGATAAGGAAGATTAGATATATATAATCTGTAAGCCTAAGGGTGTCTTTGCCCCTCCCTCTGCATGTCATCCGGACGGTGTATACACACACACACACACACACACACACACACACACACACACACACACAATACGACCATGCATCACCCGCTCCTTGTCGTAGCCAAGGTGACGTTACGTAAGTCCCGCTTCTTTCTACGTCATGCATAGGCCACCCTACTAATCAGAGAACATCCCACTGGGTTTAGTTACGTTCCAAATTGATAGACGCTCCTCCTCCTCCTCCTCCAGGAGATCATAAAGAAAAAAAAAGATTGAATATATGCAAATATATTACAACACACTTGGTTTGAAGGTCACGGTAAAATCCTGAAGGCTGGATTATTTTCCATCTCTTTTTTTCTTTTTCTAATGGGGAGGGAGGAAGGGAAAAAAATGAACTTGGGAGATACGAGAAGCGGCTGGCTTTAGAAACTGGCCTAAACTGGAAGTCAAGAACATCCGAGGCGTCTCTTGTGTGTTCATCATCACCCCAACTGCGTCGCAAGACAAGATCGGCGAGACCACTTGCACTTTGAGGTCCCCCGCCCCCCCGACCGTTAAAGTTTCCTCTTGCAAGACCTACAGAAAATGAAAGGACAATTGGGAGGAGGTTATGGTTGGCACGGCACCACCATACCCGTAAATGACTATGTTTGCTGAGGAAGTTTGTGAGATGAACACTGATTGCCACAGCCGCTCTTCCACATGATCCAAAATGACTGGTTGAACGTCCCTGTGCTGGAATGACCACGTCAGGAGGCGGCCGGAGACGTGGAAATATCACTTGGGTTAAGTGGCTGGACGGAGTGATCGGGACCAACGTATATAGTCTGTTCAGCGACCCATCTGTCATCGCTAATTCTAGTCCCATTTTTCCCTGGGGTGGTGGATGAGGCGTACCACACTACAACCTCTTCGTAATACTACTGTTACCTGCAATAGAAATAAAAAAAAGGAAAACTGGTCTCTGATTTATAAGGATAGGTAGACTTGTGTCGTTTTATCTGCCAATGACGACCGGCCACCCAACTGCCTCGCATGGAACCAGTCGAAGAAATCCTTGGCGAGAACCGCCGATCTAAGACTGGTTGGCGGCCATCTGCAGTGCGTTTGAATACACATGCCAGCCGATCGCTGTGGCCTTGAAAATAATGTGACAATCTACAGAGAGAGAGAGAGAGAGAGAGAGAGAGAGAGAGAGAGAGAGAGAGAGAGAGAGAGAGAGAGAGAGAGAGAGAGAGAGGAGAGAAAAAAACCACTTGCGCAATCGAACGCCATAAGAACGTAATGGCGTCCGGGCAATGTCAAGGCGTTTTCGGTTCTCCCAAGTCTCTGTTGCCTGGCGAGTCGTTAGCGCGTCAAGTTCTGTTGTGGTTTCCGTTCTTAGTGAGGGAGGTCCGAGGGGCGCGAACTGGTCGCACATTCTCATTCGGGGAGGATCTCGTCGGGATGTACCGCTAGCTGAACGAAACCTTAGGCGTCTCATATATTTCTTTTTTTTTTTCTTTCGTTTCTCGAATTGGTTTCCAACCCCTCCTCTCTCTTGGGCCGGACGAAAACTACTACTATACACTTGCGACCTTGATCCCATCGGAGGGTTCTATAGGGACGTGAGTGACATTAGGGGGTGACGTCTTGGCTCACACCCCCCTCCTTCTCCGCCTTATCGAGGTGGACAGGAGCGGCGAGCGGGTTGTGGCGACGGTACTGTGGCAGAGGGAAGCTGAGAACAAAGAGAGACCACGTAGTAGTACTCGGGGCAGCAGCAGGAGGAGGGGAAGTCCCCCTGGCGTAAGTTGCTGTTATATCAAGGTCGTCCGGTGGAGGAAGGCCTTCAGAATGTCAAGGGTGAGTGAGCAATGTGGGAGGAGGGAGGAGGAGAAAGAGGGAGAGGGGAGGGAGGGAGGGAGGGAGGGAGGGAGGGAGGGAGAGAGAGAGAGAGAGAGAGAGAGAGAGAGAGAGAGAGAGAGAGAGAGAGAGAGAGAGAGAGAGAGAGAGAGAGAGGGAGGGAGAGAGAGAGAGAGAGAAGAGGAAGAGAGGTTACCCCTCAAAAAAACACACACACACACTCTCTCTCCTGGCTTAGGCTTTGCTTTGTGTGTAGACACGGGAGAGCAAAGAAACACACACACACACACACACACACACACACACACACACGCACACACACACACACACACACGCACACACGCACACACACACACACACACACACACACACACACACACGGTTAAAACGCGGGGTAACACAAGTGCAAAACTCTCTCACAAACAGAAATGATGCACACACACACACACACACACACACACACACACACACATACATACACACACACACACACACACACACACACACACACACACACACACATTAGTGTACACAGGAAAGGGAGGGGCAACAAAATAAACTTAGAGACACAAACACGAAGCTAACCATAACCAAGCCAGAGAGAAACCATTGGGACAATCATCTACCAAACTACCACTTGTCTGCCGTAAACACCAATCGAACACCCCACTAACTACCAAGCAGCAACAAACCTAACTCATCCTAACTTAGCCTGACCCCAGTAACTACTGACGTAAGCAAGACGCATATAAGTGACGATTTCCCAAAGGCGTAACGAGCAGGTAATACAGCCACTAAATCGTAACGCGGTGTTAATCATCGTTACATGCTTGAATTTGTAACAACAGTAACGGCGACATTATTTATCCTATAACAACAGCATTGCAAGAAACAAAAGCAATTTATGAAATCAACGGTAAAACAGAGAACAACGGTAGATGTGACGGTGGACGTTCTTTGAATATAAGCAGCGTGCATCAGCAACAGGAGCAACAGTAAAGATAACGGTAACAGCAGCAACAGTACAGGCAGGAGCAACAGAGGCAACAGTGACAACAACGGTAGCACCGACATCAGCGACACAATAACAATAACAACAACAGTAACAACTGCAGCAAAAACAAGAGCAGCAACAACAACAAAACTGTAGCATAAACAACAATATGGTCAACAACAACAACAAAAACAAAAGAGCATCAGCAACAACAACAAAAACTGTAGCATAAACAACAACAACAACAACAACAACAACAAAAGAGCATCAGCAACAACAACAAAAACTGTAGCATAAACAACAATCGGGTCAACAACAACAACAACAAAAACAAAAGAGCATCAGCAACAACAACAAACACTGTAGCATAAACAACAATCAAGCCAAGAACAACAACAAGAACAACAACAACAACAACAGCAAGAACAACATCAACAACAACAACAATGACATCAACAACAACAGCAGCAAGAACAACAACAACAATAAAACAATTACAGCCACATTAACAACCGTTGCCACACAATCATCATTTATCAAAGCGTAAGTCGTCAACAAAACCGGTTCCGGAGAACGTCATCCTGCCTGTTAGAAATATCGGCAAACATCAACTTTTATGTTAGAAATATCGGCAAACCTCAACTTTTCTGTTAGAAATATCGGCAAACATCAACTTTTCTGTTAGAAATATCGGCAAACATCAACTTTTATGTTAGAAATATCGGCAAACATCAACTTTTCTGTTAGAAATATCGGCAAACGTCAACTTTTATGTTAGAAATATCGGCAAACATCAACTTTTCTGTTAGAAATATCGGCAAACATCAACTTTTATGTTAGAAATATCGGCAAACATCAACTTTTCTGTTAGGAATATCGGCAAACGTCAACTTTTCTGTTAGGAATATCGGCAAACATCAACTTTTATGTTAGAAATATCGGCAAACATCAACTTTTATGTTAGAAATATCGGCAAACGTCAACTTTTCTGTTAGAAATATCGGCAAACATCAACTTTTATGTTAGAAATATCGGCAAACATCAACTTTTCTGTTAGGAATATCGGCAAACTTCAACTTTTCTGTTAGAAATATCGGCAAACATCAACTTTTATGTTAGAAATATCGGCAAACATCAGCTTTTCTGTTAGGAATATCGGCAAACAACTTTTCTGTTAGAAATATCGGCAAACATCAACTTTTCTGTTAGAAATATCGGCAAACGTCAACTTTTCTGTTAGAAATATCGGCAAACATCAACTTTTATGTTAGAAATATCGGCAAACATCAACTTTTCTGTTAGGAATATCGGCAAACGTCAACTTTTCTGTTAGAAATATCGGCAAACATCAACTTTTCTGTTAGGAATATCGGCAAACATCAACTTTTATGTTAGGAATATCGGCAAACATCAACTTTTCTGTTAGAAATATCGGCAAACATCAACTTTTCTGTTAGATAACGGATAACTCGCAAGCTGTCTGTTATAAGCATCGGCAACCATCAATTTGACAGAAGCATCGGCAACCATCAGTTTATACGTCAGACACATCGGCAAACATCAAATCGTCTGTCAGAAATATCGGAGAACATCAAGATGACATCAAAAATATCGGCAAACTTCAAGTTGTCTGTCAGCAAATATCTACAAATATCTACTACCAGAATTATCGGCAGCCTTCAAGTCGGTTGTCGGAAAATGTCGGTAAACTAGTGAATATCGGCAAACAAGTGATATTATCGACCAGAGGTTTTCACCACTAACTAATAGGCCAGAAAAAAGACACTCTAAGGACACCATATCAGATCACTACATAGACACACACATGCCTGGCATACATGTCGCTGGAGGACAAAGAAGAGACTAAATGCGAAAAAAATAAATGGAATGAAACTAGAGTTAAAAAAAAAAAAGGAAATTAACTGCAAGAATATACACAAACCCAGGGTCAGTTTAAAACAAAATGAAACATCGAAAAACGAATTTAAAACCTCTTTTGTTTTTCGTTCGCCTGTGTCTTTAGAGAATAAATGCGAAAAAAAAATGGAATGAAACTAGAGTAAAAAAAAAAAAAGGAAATTAACTGCAAGAATATACACAGACACAGGGTCAGTTTAAAACAAGATGAAACATCGAAAAACGATTTTAAAAACCTCTTCTGTTTTTCGTTCGCCTGTGTCTTGTTAAGAGAATAAATGCGAAAAAAAAATGGAAAGAAACTAGAGTTAAAAAAAAAAAAAGGAAATTAACTGCAAGAATATACACAAATACAGGGTCAGTTTAAAACAAAATGAAACATCGAAAAACGATTTAAAAACATCTGTTCTTCGTTCGCCTGTGTCTTATTTAGAGAATAAATGCAAAAAAATGGAATGAAACTAGAGTAAAAAAAAAAAAAAAGGAAATTAACTGCAAGAATATACACAAACACAGGGTCAGTTTAAAACAAAATGAAACATCGAAAAACGATTTTAAAAACCTCTTCTGTTTTTCCTTCGCCTGTGTCTTGTTTACGAGGGGCCCGTACAGTGGCTGAGACTCGCTTTACAACGCCCGTTCCATCGTTCCTCCGTAGGTATGTAACCCAATGTCGGAATTCGGATCAAGATCTGAGTGACAGAGCCACCCTCGGAATCTGACATCTACCGCTCAGGTGACGAGGAGAAGGCATGTTTGTACTATCTGGCATCAGCGGGGTTTTTAAGGGCCATTTATCGATCGGAATGTCATCGGGTATCGGGAGTTAGGTGTATTTTAGCTCACTCAGCAATATATGGACACACATTTGTCAACAAGGCTTCGGCCAACACCGAGGGAGAGTGGCACTTGCGGATAGACAAGAGGCCCTTCCATGTCGGGGCCCTCGTCGTAAGTGCTACTGGAAAGGGTTTCCATAAGCAGTGATTGTAGTTAATGGGTTATAAATTCTATGGAGTGGTTAATGTCACAAGGTTTGTAGAGGTGATTGATGTGGAGTGGTTTTATGTGGTGGCTGATAATACAGAGGAATTCAGAGAACCAGAGACCACTGGGTTTTTTTTCGGAGGCTGTCTGTGAAAGTGGCGGATCACTGTGGCAAAACCCAAAGGGCATACAGATAATTCAAAGAGAATCACATGCAAATTGTCATTGTCACTAAGGAGGCGCAAGAAATATAAGTAGTGGCCTTGCAGCGAGGTATATATATTAAGTTTATTCTTCAACGTATCTACATTACTGCTTTCAACCAGTCTTGAATGGCAAATCGTTCCAAAAATAAACAATTTTATTGAAAAAAAAAACAAAGGTACTTCGCCTCATTCGAGGTAAAAAGTCTGTTCTGCCCACGGGGTTGCATCCATAACTACGAGTACAATCCGACGAATCAAATCCTAAAGACTTGATAGATCAAGAGTATCAAAGCTCTCCATCATTTTGAATACCTGTATTAGATCACCTTTCAGAAACCTCAGAGGATCTTTACATACTCCTGCTGACTAGAGATGAATACCTAGTTTCTCGTTGAACGAATTTTGGTATGTGGAACAATAACAAGACATTTTATTCTAGCGTCCAATTACCCTAATATCAAAAAGCATTCTGTGATGGTGTGGAACCCTAAACAGATAAGGTTTTCGTCCACTGTATCTACTTCTCAGCTCCGTATGTACATCGAACTGAGTTTCTCCATTGAGGTCATGACCATCCCTGAATGAATTAAGACTTCGTCAAGTTAGTATTCGGCTCCAGGAAGGACAGAGTCGACGTTCCTATAACCTTTCATCATGTGGCTGGTCACTTAGCTCTGGCATCAACTGTGTTGTCCTTTCCTGGACTCTTTCCAGCCTGTCTCGAAGTCATTGATCCGGTGGAGACCAAAACTGAACTGAGTTCTCTGGATCTGGTCTTTCCAGCGAGTGTACTGTACGATGTGGTCAATATGGCGGGTGTACTGTACGGTGGTCAATATAACGGGTGTACTGTAAGGTGTGGTCAATATGGCGAGTATGGTGTACGGTGGTCAATACGGTTTCAAATGTCATGTCATAAAACGCGCTCACAACGATTCCAAATATTCTGTCTACAATTTCAGGAGCGTAAACAGTTTGCTCAGGAGGTACAAGATCATTGCTGACGACAAACCACAAGATCCTGTTCTTTTTTGGTTCCTGTACTATTTTCTTTTTCTGTTTCCCAAATACATTGTGTCTCTAATTCGTCTCCGTCTGCGCAAGCCTCGCGGCCTCTGGCATGTACAGACTGTTCACGGGATTTCCCGTTGCATCACAATGTCACATCGAAGAAGGAAAACTTGAACGTATTAGCAATCTTGTCCAATGGACTCCTGCGGCATGGGAGACCTTGGATACCTTCCGATACGAAGAGAAAAGACGACGGCTTCTATAAGCTGATTCCTTTCTCCTCTCACTTAACGGGACGTTAGTCTCAAGGTTCTTCTCTTTCAGTCTGCTGTGGATATAGATGCACGCTAAGATGACATAAGTCAATGTCCAGTGAACAACGGAGCTCAAAGTCCGTAATGGCATCAGGTTACGAGAGAGAGAGAGAGAGAGAGAGAGAGAGAGAAGAGAGAGAGAGAGAGAGAGAGAGAAGAGAGAGATGAGAAGAGAGAGAGAGAGAGAGAGAGAGAGAGAGAGAGAGAGAGAGAGAGAGAGAGAGAGAGACCTACTTTTTTTTACAATGAGACTTCAGCATTTGTCAAAGGCGAACGCGTAGGGCTCTCACCAATATGCTGCTCGTTTCAGCACGCTATTTGCTCTCTGGCCTCACAAACATTGCAGAGTCGTCCCACTTGGGGGTTCATGTGGTGTCCATCATGACCATCCATCCAATCGTGCAGGCTTGAAGGAACCACACCTTCCAGATCTCTGCATCTCAAAAGGGAAACACTGGGAGAAGCTCAAATCCTAGCAACAGTCCTAGCACGCCAATTGTAAAGCTGAAGTCCTTGCACGTCTTTCACTTTTCTTTTTTCTACCCATATCTGTTGCTGCTGCACGCATGATCATAACCTTTCTCTCTTCTTTGTAGTTTGGTAAATCATTTGTTCCATTTCCCCCAGGTCTTATGGTCCTTGTGAAATGCTTCTGAAGGACTTCCAGCATCCTAATTCCAGAGTGGTTAGAGCGTGACCATACAGCACAATAATGTTACTACGCATTACCGGACACTTTCTCTCTCTCTCTCGTCTTTCCCATCCTCAGCGGTCACACACACACCCTCACCTCACTGTCACACATGCAATACGGTCTTCAAGTGGCAGCTTCTCGCGTACAGCGAACTCCTTTCTCGATCTTGAAAATCTGCTTCACGTTCAAGTCCTTTCCCGTTGGGTAACCCAGGAAGGTGTTAGCTTTACAATGTTGCTAGTTCCATGACATATATGTCTTTAAATTTTCTTTCTTTTTTTTTCCCCCTCCACTGAAGTCCATCATTCTGTTTCATCCATCTATACATCACAGCTGAATGGGGTTTTTTTCAATCGTTTTTCTTCGTCTTCTTTGGATTCGGTTATCTTACTAACCCAGATTTCATTTGCATCAACATGTTTGCTTTCTTTCTCATTCTTTATCTAAACTTGATATCATCCCTAGAGCCGGTAACGATGATGACCATGGCCTTCCTGTCTTATACAACACGATTTGGCGTTACTTTGAACAGCCTGTTTGAGAAGAACACGCCTGGATTAATTCTCCTAACGTATCTTTAACGATGTGCTTTGCTTCTTTGACAAAGCTCTATCATCTACTCCATCCTATATGCCTTCAGAAAGTCAAAGGAAAACAACAGCGTCTGTCGTCACTATCTGTAGTGTCATTAATGTTAATGCAATGACTTTAATTAGCTGGTGACCACTTCTTTTTCCTGGTTAGACTTTATGTTCGCCCTCCCAGATATAATCATTGTTGTTCAGTTATTCTGTCATGCGTTTCTTCATCGCACGTACAAAGAATTATTCTTTATTTGTTTTTGTTTCTTTTTTTTTTTATGTAGATATGACGTCCAAAGGTCCTGGTCTGCAGTGCTTCCCCACAGGTTGGTCTTTCATCTCCTCCTCCGTTTATTTTGGTTGTGCTAGAGTCATGTGGTGCAAATCCGCTTAGTCTGCTTTCACCTGGGATTGACAACATCGTCTTCGTCTTACGGAGAACGGTTGGGTATTCCACCTGGTCAGAGAGAGAGAGAGAGAGAGAGAGAGAGAGAGAGAGAGAGAGAGAGAGAGAGAGAGAGAGAGAGAGAGAGAGAGAGAGAGAGAGAGAGAGGACGCAGTCAAAGCGGAGAAATGAGATGCTGCAAAAGCAAAGTCTCATGTGTCGATTGGTAATAAAACCTGAGACACATAGATTAACGGAGCGGAGGAGTGGGCGCCGCCCTCGCAGCTCTTGAGACATATGGGCACACGTGGGCGAGGACTCACCTGACGGTGGTGTGGCCCCATCACATCCCGGATCACCTCCTTCCCTGGTGCACCTGCTTCCAAGAGGACCTCATACCTAGCGTACCTCTTTCCCTAGCTCATCTCTTCCTTGGCGCACCGCCTGATTGGCTCACCTTTCATTGGCTTAACCCTCTATCTTGCTAAAACACCTGCCTGGCTCACTCCCTTTACCCGACCCAACTGCAACCTGTCGCACATTGACTCTAGACTCACCTTTTGCCTGGCTACCATCCTCCGTGGCTCACCTTTTGCCTAGTTTAGCTCCTGCCTGTTGGCGCACACTCTCCCTAACTCACCTCCACCCTGGCAAACTACGTAACGCCATGATTCACTCCCTGCTTTTGGAAGAGTGACTCATATTAATATCTAAAATGATTTTAGCTTCGGTACCTCCCGAAACCAGCTGATCCCAAGGTTACATATTGACAAGGGAGCATAAACAGGCGTGCGAGTCTGTTGGTTAACACCTCACAGCACGACGACACGACCCTCGAACACGACGGCACGGCGCTCGAGCAAGACGACACGACCGCTTTGTCGTGCTCAGGGATCGTACCGTCGTGCTCAAGAATCGTACCGTCGTACTCAATGACCGTACCGTCGTGTTCAGGGATCGTACCGTCGTGCTCAAGGATCGTACGGTCGTGCTCAAGTATTCGTACCGTCGTACCCAAGGATCGCACCGTCGTGCTCAAGGATCGTACCGTCATGCTCAGGGATTCGTACCGTCGTGCTCAAGGATTCGCACCGTTGCGCTCAAGGAGTTCCAAAAGAAGGTAAAAGACATGACTATTTCTACTCGAGAAAGAACCATGTAGTGAGTGAGACAATCAGACGCGCCTTCCGCACGTTTATGTAAAGTTCGCTTTTAAAATGATAATGACCCGAGTCGCGGGTCGCAAATGGCAGTGTGGTGTGTGTATCCTTGTGTTAGATCTCACAGCCCTTGAACGATGGTCGGAATGAAAGCTTCAGATACCGGCTTGATGGAAATGCAACCAAACGCCTTACGTCCGGAGGGATTTACAACAGTGTGTGCGAAGTGTGGAAAGGACAACCAAGTGCGTGGGAAGGAAGGAAGGAAGAGGACACGTATGGTGTTGAATTGAGAACATTTAACCAGGAGTCGTTACGTCACAGGGCGCATGAATGACATACGTTGGACCAGATGGTTAATAGCAGCTTTTACTGCAGTGTACCTGTGGGGGTTGGGGGGGCATGGTAACCCTTGCAAGGGCTCCTGTCCCGACCTACCAGCTCATGCAGGGGTCTATGTACTTACCTACCAGCCCATAAAAGGTCTCTGTCCTCACCTAACAGCCCATGCAGAGGTCCCTGTACTCACCTACCAGCCCATGCAAGGTTCCCTGTCCTCACCTACCAGCCCATGCAGGGGTCCCTGTACTCACCTACCAGCCCATGAAACGTTCCCTGTCCTCACCTACCAGCCCATGCAAAGGTTTATGCATTTTATCACTGTCAGTCTTTACTTGTGGTCTGACCTTACCTTACTGACCAGCAAAGGGTCGTATGCCCTTACTGAACATACACGTTACATCGATAAATATTGACAGAAATGGAAGTACGAGTATTCTAAGATAAGACTTATCTTAACCAGTCCTCAGAAACCTGAAGTGGTTGAAGGTTGAGTTGATATCAAAGACAGATCATGGAGTGGATTGCAAGGATGGGGCGTAGGGGCAGATCAAAGGCAATGAACTTAGGGTTTCATAACAAGAATGAGGTCAGAATGTCTTTCATAACCAGATGTGTATAACAAAATACGCTTGAATATCTTAACCACATCTAGGGCAAAAGTGTGTCAAACTGATATATTCTTTTCTAATCAGAGAGAAAGGTAGAGATAATTCTTTCATTCAACTGACAACATCTTTATGATGAATGACCCAAAAATTGATTCTTCACGTCACAAAGTACGTCAGTCACGGCTTCACTGTTACAGTCACTACGTCAGCCACGGCCTTCACTGTTACTATCACTACGTCAGTCACGGCCTTCACTGTTACTATCACTACGTCAGTCACGGCTTCACTGTTACAGTCACTACGTCAGTCACGGCCTTCACTGTTACTATCACTACGTCAGCCACGCCTTCACTGTTACTATCACTACATCAGTCACTGCTTCACTGTTACAGTCACTACGTCAGCCACGGCCTTCACTGTTACTATCACTACATCAGTCACTGCTTCACTATTACTGTCACTTCCAGGTTATCTTCACCATTAGCATCAGCAACTTTTCATACGCGTGGATGCAGCTGTACCTCCTCCGGGAAAACCCAGGTCTTGTAACCTTTGAGCCGAGCAACATCACACAGAATCCAAGTACGTTAGATTGTTTCTGAGGATCGTCACCTACAAAATATACTGAAGGACAACAGAATACAAGTCGTAAGTTAAAAAAATAAAAAAAAAAAAGCGTCTAAACGAAGATGTTATTAGTATTCAACAGGCGTTCATTCTGCTTGCATTCGGTCCTCAAGGAAGACAGCCACTCTCCCCTTAGAATGTAGATGTAGTGGACTCACAGGCAACCTTTCCTGCTAGCACTACTCCTCCTTCCCCCACACCGCGCAGGTTTTGTCTCCGACACCCGCTATCATCAGATAATCAACAAAACTCTTCCAAAGAATTAGGATGGCGCAAACAGACGTAGTTTGATATTGTGGGAGAAACACGATCAAAGATAGGAGTCGTTGATGGTACGATAACGAACAGGAGATACAGAGTAAAACTGCGTTCTGTATATAGATTCGTAAATACGTTGTGGCTAGCTTAGCGTGTCAATGAAGGTGGGAGGAAAATCGTTCACAGATACGACGCAGAGCTTCATGAGAAGGTGACGTGACGCCACTCACCAATGACCACTCGTCTTACTGAGACTGGTCGAATTATTTTTCCCCTTCGTCTTCCGTCGCCCAGATCCTCAACACGTTATTACAACACTCGCTCGCTTAACCACACGACGACGTCCGTCCCCCTCCTGCGCTGGGCACTGCTGCTTGGTGCACACCTCTCGTTTCTGCGCTCGCCCACCTCTCGTGTGTCGTCAGGCTCATGACACTGGAGGAAGGGAGGGAGGTAGGTAGGTGCAGACAAGCGTTGCCATGAGAAACGGCCGCGTCAAGTCACTAGGTCATGACATGGCGTTGCCGCCGGCGGGATTTAATCTATTCCTGCCCCTCCGAGCCTGCCACGCCATGAATGATGTTGACGTTGCTTGCTACTGTGCTTGCGCAAGCGCACCAGATTGGAGGTCTCTCTCTCTCTCTCTCTCTCTCTCTCTCTCTCTCTCTCTATCTATCTACCTATCTCTACTCTCTCTCTCTCTCTCTCTCTCTCTCTCTCTCTCTCTCTCTCTCTCTCTCTCTCATAACGACTGGGTCCCTCTCTATTCTTTTTCTTTTCAACAGTCCGGGTACTTGACGGGAGGGGGGGGGGGGTCATGGGGACTAAAACAGCCATAACGAGCCATTTGATATCGAGGTGATAATGACCCTTCCGATTGGTGAGAATAAGGGCTTTTATCCTTTGACGCCATTAGCCCATACAATGGAAAAGTACTGTCTTCTGGAATAATAGATTCGAGGAAAGTGAATTGTGTGTGTGTGTGTGTGTGTGTGTGTGTGCGAGAGAGAGAGAGAGAGAGAGAGAGAGAGAGAGAGAGAGAGAGAGAGAGAGAGAGAGAGAGAGAGAGGTAAGATTCTACGAGAACGAAAAAACCCTCCCCCCTTCAGGGCAAGCCATGAGCTAAGACTCTGCACCCAACACCCACCCACCTACCCACTCACCCTCCCTCTGTGTGTGTGTGTGTGTGTGTGTGTGTGTGTGTGTGTGTGTGTGTGCCGTAATGCCACGAGTATCTTCAGCCTCGATCTCTGCCTTGCACTCAGGATCGCACTGACCCACAACCGCTGGCGCACCGTAGGTCGCTGGTGGTATATTCCTCACCCTCTCGGAAAAGACTCGTAATGGTCGCTGACAAGATGAAGAGGAAGATTACACCAAGACGAAGTAGAACCGGTGCGATGTTCTGGGTGATACAGCGGGCGAGAAATATATATCGCCATCCGCGCCGGAGAGGCGATAGATAAGGAGGGGCTCATACACCTCGCGCGATCTTATCCGGTACGAATCTTTCACCGCATTATCTCATACCCCAGTTTTTCTGTGTTACAGGCTAAATTTTCCTGTCGATGAAACGTTTTCGCTCCAGGTGGAATTAAATCTTATGGAGTGCATTCGAAAATGCATTCACGGTGTGCCTGAGGTTCGAGGCTCGCATAGGTTTCGAATCCCGGTCGTGGGGCAGTCGGCCCACAGTCAACCTGACGCTGTTCATCATGCTCTGGGCTGGTCGACAATTCAGGTACCTACCTTAGGCTAAGGTATATATATATATTATATATATATATATATATATATATATATATATATATATATATATATATATATATATATATAGTGGCACCTACTGGCAGGGAGAGGGCCTATGTGATCATCGATTCTAAAGTGACTATTAACCTAACCATTATCACTACCAGACGCCCAGTTGGCCTCCAGGTGGCTGGTGCAAGGAAGGATAATCTGCCTACACCGCTCCCTGAGGACTTCATAATCCTCCACCTCTCCTAAGGATGCTTTTGTTGCGAGAAGAATGACTTTAGTCTATTATTTTCCCCTCTACGTCACCCAAATGGGTCACCTTCCTTCAAGCTGCTAATGGTTGGTACCATTTAAAGGATGTCTATTTTTCTCTCCCTATTCTTACAAGTAAACAGAAAGAAAAGCTTCACCTTTTCCAGGGTAGAGTAATTTCTGGTCTGCCATCTGTGCTGCAAATTAGCTTTGTACAAAAATTATGCACGAGAGAAATGTGTCAATAAGACTTTGTGTATATCTTACACACTTTCATCAGGATTCTGAACTGCATAGAAAAGAATGTCATACGACCTGGTTAATAGCATGGAGGTGGAAGTATATGGTCAATACACACCACCAGCATGAAGTGGCCATGAAATGTTCTGTCGTGACCCCCACACCTTATTTTCTCCTATAGAAAAAAATGGCGTTTGGTTGCAGAAAGGCAAGTCTCGTTGCATACCTTTCGGTGTCGCCGATGCCTTTGTCTTTCGAAGACTCATCCCAAACAGATTTTATTACTCCATCAATCACATAAAAAAAAAAAAGGAATTTACACATGTAATCCATAAAAAAAAATTTACGTGTGAGATATTTTCGATTACATTTGTCACACTGTATATTTCTGGTCGTATTGACGCTCCTCGATATGTCATAATAACTCGGAGGCTTCGCCCAGATGTGGTCGGGGACTTAAAAAATCGTCAGGTACAACAGCATGAGCAACACCTCAACAGCGCCTCCCTCTCTCTCTCACGTGAGAGCCAAGATTCGTTACTGTCTAAACCTGACGGTGACAATATCATCCCAGAATATCTACCTCCAAATATCTATATCTAGAATGTATCTAATAAGATATCTTTTTTTTTTTCTAACTTGGCTTTCGTTCAATTAGTTAACAAGGGATAAAATCCTCGACAATACCTTGTCTAGGAAGGCTTCTCCCATCCCTACGTATGCAACTGTATATGTTATTACCAACAATGTACGAATGCGATGCTCAGTCTAAAGACCCAGTGCCGGACCCATGCTGGAAGCTAGCAACAAACAGCTAACATAATGCAGCAAAGGGGGGGAAAAAAAGAGGCAATATTGCTACATCTGCTTCTCCTGGCTCTTCAAACGAGCCGACGAGCAATTAACTCTCGCCTAATCATTTGGCTCGAGATTTCAGACTGCTTGTTGGTTATGATCAACAGCAAGCAGTAATCCTAATGACGTTATACATGGCGTCTCCTTTCATGGGCGTATATCGCTTTACATTCTCGTGGGTTCTTACCCTTAATGACTGCAGTGGGTTTGGTGTCTCATTGCCCCGAACCTACCAAGCTAGGTTTTACTTCATTTGATATCATTATCATTGTAGCAGATAAGACGTTAGACGTAATCAGTTCATTATGAAAATACACGCTGCCAACTTAATTCTGGTGAGATTCAGTGCTCGGAATGGCCATGATTATAAGGCCAAAGATCATTTGCTGTCAGGACTTTGTTGCGTTACCGTAAAGTATGCAAATACGATGAGGAGGAATGCAAATATCTTACAGCTCTCGCCGGGAGATCGTATCTGGGCTATTTTTGAATGGGTATCTGGTCCAAATATAAGCTAATGGTGATGGTTATGGATGGGGGTAGGGTTACGGGGCTGGAGATTAACGGAGGGAGACAGAAGGGTTTGGCTTGTGGTAAAGCGGAGACAGAGAGAGAGGCAGTAAAGAAGAGGAGAGAGAGAGATAGGCAGTAAAGTGGGAGACAGAGAGAGACAGTAAAGAGGAGACAGAGAGTCCTGGCTTGTGGTAGAGAGGAAGGAGCAGTTATCTGTATATCTATCATGGAAGACATGGCGGTATAGACACAAAAGGGTTACAGTTGAGACATACCAACGTTCGAAATGTTTCCAGCCTCAAAGGCGACTGAGTACGTGTGCCAAGGGACCCTAAAGATTAGGGGGGAACACGAGGGTCCGACAACATACACCACAGACATGCATTTCTAAAGGATAGATTAATGTAAAATGCCCCTGAAATAGAGAAATCGAACATGAAGCCACTTCAACTATAGGGTAGAGCTGTGAAATATAAGTGAAACGAGTCAATAAGGCAGACTACCTATGAGTGGAAAAAATAGATTCAGTACTGTCGCTTGAGTTAGTGCCATCAAAACTGGTGTCCAGGATAAAGTCGACCAATCAAAACATTTGTGGTAAAGTTGATCTCATGGCGGTAGGAGGAGACAGCTACTGCCGCATCAATCATCCATTAGCCACACACTTACTTTGGGGTCTGGCGAGTGACTGGTGTATAGTGTTAGGTCAGCCAGGTAAAAAGACTTATTTTACCGGTGCTATAATTCGCGACTTTTGAGAGAAGAATATATTTATATATATATATATATATATATATATATATATATATATATATATATATATATATATATATATATATATATATATATATATCTTTCTTTCTTTCATACTATTCGCCATTTCCCGCGTTAGCGAGGTAGTGTTAAGAACAGAGGACTGGACCTTTGAGGGAATATCCTCACCTGGCCCCATTCTCTGTTCCTTCTTTTGAAAAAAAAAAATAAAAAAAAATATATAGCTTGGCATTGGAAGAATGGTCGAGCAAGAACCACAGGGTAAATGCGGATGAGCAATCACGAGTGAATAGAAGAGGCAGACAATGTCACAGGGGAGAGATCATGAATGGTGGTGACTGGGAGAGTGGAAAGGAGAGAGTTGATGTGAGGCAAGACACGAAGGGAGGAGAGAAACGGGAAGATGGGGAGAGGGAAAGAGAGGAGGATGAACAACATAAAGTGTAGGTAGAGGAGTGAAACATGGGGAGTATGGGGAAGAGTAATGAGGACGACAGAGGAGGAAGATGTATCAAGGAGGTGAGGAATGGGGAAGAGAACCCATTAGCGTTATTGCGCCTCGAGCTAAGCGGAAGAGTGGTCAGGCTCTGGATATTTTGATTAATGGACTGGCAGGCAGCCTGATAGTGGCTCGACCTCCCCCACCTACCACCTCCGCCCCGCGCTGGACGGAAGGGATAATGGCCGGGTGCCGTCAGGTTGTCCGCTGGATATGAGTCTCTGGATAACTGTAGGAGGGAGGTGTACAGGAAGGTTGGCGTTGGACTACAATGGGGCCTGGCTATCGTCTGCTGGTGTGCGTGTGACGACTCCTCTGGAGTGACGAGGTGAGTGTTATTCGCCGCTGCTGGGTGATGCCTAATGAGTGGTATTGGAGTGTTGATGAACTGTGTGGTGGGGCACGTAAGATTACTGTGGTGGAGTACGTAAGATTACTGTTGGATGGAGCTAGGGGTACTGCTAGTGTGTCAATTTGTGGGCTATCAACCTCGACCATTGCTGTGTGGTAGTACGAGCGGTCTGTGGCTAACATCTAAAACATAACAAATGATAAAAAATAATCAGCTTTATTCTCGTTTACCGTCGGTGCATCTGGCTAGTACTGCATTACAACTTAAAAGAAGTTTTCAGCAAAATATATCAATGTATGCAAACGTCTTGTACAATCTACCCTCGCCATATTCACAATCGTAAGAGTTCTCAGTCACGGTCTGTGAGAGGGATCATACGCCCCTGGTGCTAGCAATAAGAACCCACGTCCTGCTCAAAAGCCGTAACGTCCTGCTCAAAGGTCGTAACGTCCTGCTCAAAGGCCGTAACGTCATGCTCAAAGGTCGCAACGTCCTGCTCAAAGGTCGCAACGTCCTGCTCAAAGGTCGCAACTTCCTGCTCAAAGGCCGTAACGTCGTGCACAAAGGTCGTAACGTCGTGCACAAAGGTCGCAACGTCCTGCTCAAAGGTCACAACGTCCTGCTCAAAGGTCGTAACGTCCTGCTCAAAGGCCGTAACGCCGTGCACAAAGGCCGTAACGCCGAGCTCAAAGGTCGTAACGTCCTGTGTGCTCAAGACTCTGGGGGTCAGCGTTGGTCCTGAAAGACCAAGTTCAAAGTTCAAACTTACCAAAACTTTACCATAAAGTCGACAACAGCAGAAATGCCCAGGAAGACACCACTGGCTACAGACAGTATCAACGTTCAACAACTGCGACAGAACAGGTGTGTGGCCTGCATTAAAAAAAAGAACGAGTCCGGGCGCAGAACATGCAATAAAGACCAGGTGATTTCTCCCATTTTTTTTTTTTTTTGTAATGGATTCCATGACGCCTCTATAATTCTCAAGAGTGTTTTGAGAGCGGTACATCTAACGAAACAAAACAAAAACAAAAAAATTGTGACGAAAATTCATTTGTGGTGACAAAAACTGTTGGCTGATATGGCCGAGTTTGACGGCCAGGGTGATTGCGCCCTCCTAGTCTTAACAGCCAAGGCTCGTGTCCCGTCGAATCCCAAGGATAAAACTTGTTTGATAACATCAGCTGGGAGGACACAACGATGGCAAGCGAGGCGCTCAAATAGCCTCATTGGAGACGGAGTCTGGGAGGAGGAGGAGGAGGAGGAGGTGAGGTGAGGTGGAAGGGGGTGGATTCTTCACTATGCAAATGGGTGCCAAAATTACTGCAGACGTCCCCGCTGAGGAGTTTTACCTGGGTTTATGATGGGCTTGTGCAGCACCTTGTATGGATGACGTCCCTTGTACTGTTCATTTGCTATTCTCAGAGATCTCGGAGCGGGTGAGACCCAGGGTGCAACATGGTATATTCATTAGTATGTCTATCTGACTCTCTCTCTCTCTCTCTCTCTCTCTCTCTCTCTCTCTCTCTCTCACACACACACACACGCACACACACACACACACACACACAAACAAACAGAGAGAGAGAGAGAGAGAGAGAGAGAGAGAGAGAGAGAGAGAGAGAGAGAGAGAGAGAGAGAGAGACAGAGAATCAAGTAGACGAATGTCCCATCCACCCCATCTCATCAAACATTCCCTCTCCCCCTAACCTCAGGAAGGTTGGGCGGGGGCAAGGTCAGTCCCGGGAGAGAGAGAGAGAGAGAGAGAGAGAGAGAGAGAGAGAGAGAGAGAGAGAGAGAGAGAGAGAGAGAGAGAGAGACCAGCCAGGGTCATCAGAGCGGGTGGTGTGGTGTGTGTGGTGGGTTGGTTGGGTTGGGGGTGGGTGTCAGACCATAGCAGCGTTGTTACGATATGGCGGGCGAAATTAAGGCTTTCCGAGCCAGCTTCCCTCCGGCCTGATAGCCTAATATAATTTACTCTGAGGGTGGGATGCATTATGCCGGGTTATGTCGGCCTGATGAAACGGATAATGAACCCAGACGTAATCGCATCAATCTAGGTCTATTCGTGGCCGTAAACTCCACTACATTAGATCGGTTTACCGCCGGCCCACTCCCGGTATACCAGAGCGTGGTGGTTGTGGGTTTACAAAGACTGGATAGCGGATTGAATACCTCGAGAGAGGGTGAGGATGGAGGAGTTGGGGGGCGGCTTGAGAGAGATGACATATACAGTATATGTGCAATGGTTGAGGTGGTGGATTCGAAGCGCAGAAAAGAGGCTGTTTCAGAAGGAGGAAAGAATGTCTTGAGTGCTTCTCTAAGGTCACAGGGAGGAGAAGGAGAGAAGGGAAGAATGTTGAAATAAGCAGATGTGGAAATGGAATGTGAGGGAATGTGTGTGTGTGTGTGTGTGTGTGTGTGTGTGTGTGTGTGTGTGTGTGTGTGTGTGTGTGTGTGTGTGTCTGTCTGTCTGTCTGTCTGTCTGTCTGTCTGTCTGTCTGTATGTCTGTATGTATGTATGTATACACACATGAGTAAAGACATGGTACATATATACAAGGACGGGACAACATCATTGTAAAACTCTCTCTCTCTCTCTCTCTCTCTCTCTCTCTCTCTCTCTCTCTCTCTCTCTCTCTCTCTCTCTCTCTGTTAAAACAAAAACAAAAAATAATTACGTGTTAGCTGTGTATACAGCCAGTATGACAGACGACCAAACCCTGCCCTTATATAAGTAATAATGAATAATGTACTCAGGTTTGTGATATACATCATCTATGGAATTATGTTATCTTTCCCGCGAGAACAAAGGATCATTGTTGTCCACCTGAATGATATATCATTGTTGGCTTGACTGGTGAATAATGAAGAATATGTATACGAATACTTCTTTGAAAGGGGGATTCAATATTAGCTTGCTAAGTACTGAACAAACTGTGGATTCCGTAATGCTCCTTCCTTTGGATTACGAATGGCATCTACGTGTAGCCAACTTAAGCTTTCCATCACAGTTTGAGAACATTTATGTATAACCTACAATTATCTATCTCGCAACCCTGCGTCCATGTACTAAATGATGCTGTTTTGGTCCGAAGTTTCGAACTTAAACTTTCCATATCTTCTCACTCGAGATCATTACGAGGCTAAGGTGTGCCATCACTGTCGCTACAATGGGGTCACTTAGTTCGAACCCCCGGGTTAATCCGTCTGTCCCCACTTCTCAGTAAGGTGTGAGGATGTCTGACCAACTCGCGGCCTCGCGTGTGATCCTGTAGGATCGTAGAAGATCCCCTACGAGGGAGGACACTGTCGCTACAATGGGGTCACTTAGTTCGAACCCCGGGTTAATCCGTCTGTCCCCATTTCTCAGTAAGGTGTGAGGATGTCTGACCAACTCGCGGCCTCGCGTGTGATCCTGTAGGATTGTAGAAGATCCCCTACGAGGGAGGATCCGTTGGCGAGAGCTTTACCCGAGGCAGGTGTAGCGCGCGGCGCTTAAACCACAGGGGCAAAATCCACCTGCGGAAGGTGTTGGATGTAGCGCTGCGCTGATCTCGTTCCGTCTCTCGCCGCCGCCCGCAGTCGTGATCGTCAGCGCGACGGGTGCGGGTGCGGTAGCGGCCGCAAAAAAAAAGGAAGCGCGGCGGCTCTTCGTGGTGCTGCCAATTAGGGACGCTGGCAGGAGCTGAGGGGACAGAGAGAGAGAGAGAGAGAGAGAGAGAGAGAGAGAGAGAGAGAGAGAGATGCGTCCGGCCGTAAATGGTCTTCTCAAAACCTCCTTCCTTTCTTTAGTGCCAGGGACGAAGTCCACACCATGAATCTCCCTCGCCACATTAGGTAAACCTTTGAAATCATACTCTGTAATCATCATCATCATTATCATCATCATCATCATCATCATTATCATCATTATCATCATTATCATCATCATCATCATCATCATCATTATCATCATCATCATCATCATCATTATCATCATTATCATCATCATCATCATCATCATCATCATCATCATCATCATCATCATCATCATCATTATCATCATCATCATCATCATTATCATCATCATCATCATCATCATTATCATCATCATCATCATCATCATTATCATCATCATCATCATCATCATCATCATCATTATCATCATCATCATCATCATCATCATCATCATCATCATCATCATCATTATCATCATCATCATTATCATCATCATCATCATCATTATCATCATCATCATCATCATCATTATCATCATCATCATCATCATCATCATCATCATCATCATCATTATCATCATCATCATCATCATCATCATCATCATTATCATCATCATCATCATCATCATCATCATCATCATCATCATTATCATCATCATCATCATCATCATCATTATCATCATCATCATCATCATCATCATCATCATTATCATCATCATCATCATCATCATCATTATCATCATCATCATCATCATCATCATCATCATTATCATCATCATCATCATCATCATCATCATCATTATCATCATCATCATCATCATCATCATCATTATCATCATCATCATCATCATTATCATCATCATCATTATCATCATCATCATCATCATCATCATCATCATTATCATTATCATCATCATCATCATCATCATCATCATTATCATCATCATCATCATCATCATCATCATCATCATCATCATCATCATCATCATCATCATCATCATTATCATCATCATCATCATCATCATCATCATCATCATCATCATCATCATTATCATCATCATTATCATCATCATCATCATCATCATTATCATCATCATCATCATCATCATCATCATCATCATCATCATCATTATCATCATCATCATCATCATCATCATCATCATCATCATCATCATTATCATCATCATCATCATCATCATCATCATCATCATTATCATCATCATCATCATCATCATCATCATCATCATTACTGTGTGAAAGCAAAGGATTACAGGTCTTCATGATTAGGATTACTTATAAAGGATAACCATGCTCAGTTGTTTACACACACAAACACACACACACATTCTCTCTCTCTCTCTCTCTCTCTCTCTCTCTCTCTATCTATCTATCTATCTATCTATATATATATATATATATATATATATATATATATATATATATATATATATATATATATATACATATATATACACGTTGTACATCAAGTGACTTATACTTCTTTCTTTTATCTCCCCTGATGATGTTGTGATTATTACAAAAGTGCACTTGGGAACTTATCGTGTTTCATTTTCCCCGTGGACTCATAGGAATATCTTGATCACGAGCAAAATTGTGATCCTTTCCAATATATATATATATATATATATATATATATATATATATATATATATATATATATATATATCGTTTTCATTCATTTCGTTTACAGTATAATTATACGATCAGGTATAGACTTTGTTTCTCGTTAACTCAGT